>NC_081411.1:667371392-667673892 GCF_030272615.1 Cryptomeria japonica | reverse complement strand
AAGGTGCTCATGTTGGATGGGTATGGTCACATGAAGATACACCGACTATTTGGACTACAAAAGGGAGTGCTTATGTTGGGTTCGTGGTTTTTACATGAAAGAACTCGAAGATGAGCTACTGAACTCTTTATGAGTGGTGGAGATGATATGTTTCTTATGGTTTAAGCTCCTAGATATGTTTTCGTTCTTAAGTTGTAGTGATCTCTTGTTTTCAGCTATTGGGTTTTATAGATTCGTGATCTTTCCATTGTTAGATGACATGTATAATGTGAGTGTCTGGATGTTTAAATGAATTTTAGATTTACAAAGATGGTTTTGTAGGTTTTAAATGTTAACTAAAATCTCTGGTATATATTTGTGGTAAGATTGGATTCAAGATGTTCTCGATGGAGATAGTTTAAGGTTTTCATAACTTCTTGGAAGGTTCCTTTTGATCTATGGTTACTCCTATGTCGGTTTGTTTAGAAAATGACTAGATATAACATTGATTCTGGTGTTTGAGTCTTGGATATCTACATATTATGTTCGATTATCTCTATTAAATGCATGATACTGATGTGGGGTTGAATCTTTCAGTTATTTGAGATTGGAGCACTGATTATATATTTCTTTTCTGAGATGTTGCATATGTACTAAACTTGTATATTGTTTGATGAGGATTTGATTTGGTAGGCCCTTGTTGTTGGTCACCATTATTACATTGGTATGTTGATTGTAGTGAGAAGGATTATTTGGAGTACTTGATATAGTTGATCATGTGAAGCTTAGTAGTAGATTATGGTGCATGAGATGCTTTGTTCACTTTCAATATAGTTTTGGTAATGATGTTGTTCATGATGCTATGTATAACTTGGCATCACTTTCAATGGGATATTTATGCAGTTACATAATGTGTTATATCTTGTTTGTTTCAAGATTTTGGTTCTAAGTTATTGCGGTTGTAGTGTATTAGGAGCCATAGACAATATTTTGCAATGGGTATTGGTGTCATGTGAAGCTCTTGGATTTTGTTTTCAGATTATAGTGAGAGTTTGACATATTTGTTTCTATTGACAAAGGATGTGCAATTGCATCTTCCTATTTTGGAGATTGTGGTTTGACTCTTCCTTTTGGGAGCTCTTGGTTGAGTTCTTTGATTGTGTTGGAGTCATGAAGGATCACTAGTTAGGAGATGGTTGTCATGATGCCTAGAAATCTTGGTTACACAGTTTAGTGGGATCTTTGGTATTGATTTTGATTCATCATTTGATGATGGATGGTTATGGCGACATCTTGGTGTCATAAAGAATTATTGAGTCTCTGGTGAGGTGTTGTTGGTTCTCTTTGGTTTTGAGTATAAATTATTTGCTTGTACCTTCATGATTTTGCAAGATTGTATTTGAAGTTAGCATGAATTGATTGGTACATATCATCATGGAGACTAGAGAGACTTGGGTGAGGCTATAAGATCTCATGTTTTTTAGGACCGTGTTTTGAGATGGTCACTCTTTGATGAGGATTTGAATAGAAATACTGAGGAGAATACACTTGGTTATGGATGTGAATTCATTATGTACTTGAAGAGAATATTATTATTTATTATAAGCTTTATTGCTTGGTGTTGTGAGCACATGACAAACTTGTTTCCCACTCTTGGTCTACTCAGAAAGTAAATGATTTGAGAGGTATTTCCTGCTTGGTTATCAAATGCATTATTTATTTTGTATCTTGTTTTCTCATGTGAATACGTCTTAAATAAATAGAAGTTCTAAGGACTTTTTAAGAAGAAGATGCATGGTTTTATGGATTTTTTTTGTTCTCCTTATTGATGGTCTTAAGATATGGATATTATTTTGAGGACATATTTGGAGAGGTACATGAAATAGTTTGTGGCTTTGGGAATGATTCCCTTTGTTGTGCAAATGGATGGTTTCTTTGATCTACCTTTGGGATAAAATATTTACACTTATTTATGCCATGTTTCATTTGATTGAATGTTAGATGTTGATATCCTTTCAGTTTTGGAATAGTGAAGGGGACCTTACATTACACAACTTGGTACATGTTAGTACGGGACAAGGATATTATTTGATTTGCAGGTTCTCTCTTTGGTCTTTTTTTTCTTCTTGGATGTTTGTATACACATGGTTGAGTGTGAAGAACTTGAGAGATATATGGAGATGTATGGTGAGAGAGGTATTGTAGAATATTTGCTTGTAGGATTTGTAGATCATGTATATTTCCTTGACATCATGTGATAGAGGAGTTAGATACATCTTCTATGTGAAGTGTTATAGATAGACTTCACATGCTTTGATCTATTTTCAAATTTGACATTAATCAGGCAGTGGATTTTTTTTTATATATGTTTGATTATCCTCTGTGATATATTGGTTTGTTGATTAGTGATGCAATGAAAAGTTTGCATTTTTCATTGGATTTGGATCTACGAGTTATGCAGGTTATGGATTAGCTACCCATTTTCTTGTAGTAGTACAACTCCAATATGGACTGTCTTTATCCATGACATTGTTTTAGTGGTGATGTAGACTTTGTTAGTTGTCCTTTTTTATGGTCATTTGTGCATTAGTATGTTGCCTTGGAATAGGAAGATAAATATACAATAACTTGATTGCAGATTTAGAGTCGATATGTTGATGGCATATGAAGTTTTATCTATGTTGTTATACCTTGTTCTAAGGTATGGCTAGCTTGGATGAATTGCAATTTGTTTTGGTTGCTATTCCAAGTGGTATGAGTAAGGAAATTAACCAGAGCCTTTGTTATCATTTGAATCCGATGCTTATGTTCATGTAGAGATTGGTGCAGGTTTCAGTGATATTTGATATGGTTCACCTTGACATGTTCCTTTTTCTTCCATATATGGCATGTTGGAGGATGCGTGGAGTTTGTTGCTTGATGGTGGTTGTCATGGTTACTTTTGGAGTTGCCTTGTTGGAGCATGAGAGCATGGTGAAGATTCAAATAGTACATTGATGGCTAAGAGATCCTTTTCCCTTGTTTGTGATTCCAATGAATGTATTGACAATGTATGATGTCAAGTGGGAGAATGTTAGGATTAAGATGCCATCTACCTTGTAAATCTTATGACATGGTTCCAACATCCCTAGAAAGTTTCATAAGGCACTTAGGATGTATTGAAACAAATAATTTGTAATATTTAATTCTCACCATTATTTCTAATACCTTCATATGTGGTGATGGGTTCCACTAGTAGCGGTTAAAGTGGGCTGTGAACACAATTACTTAATATTTTTTCCTCCACTTATGGATGTCTAAAATAAGATATTGAATGAATTTATAAAGTGGAAAAAGAGTGGCCTATGGGCATCTCCAAATGGGAGCATGAAAGAGGAACCAAGTGTCTTAATTTCCAGCCATTTATTACATTTATTGGAAGCTAAACTAATGTCTTTTCGAGTTGTGTGGAGGTATTCCAAGGGTTATGGTCATGAGGAATGAAGAGTCTTCTTTGGGAACCTTTATTGGTGGTTTTTGAGCTCTTGCTTCTCTATAAATACAACCTTTTAGGTGTAGAATTAAGTAGAATAGTTTAATGTAGATTTCTGTACAGGAACAATGGGTAGATGGGAGGCATATGGAGGTTGTTAACATGTCCATAGATGCTACTATTGTGGAGGAAAAGAGGATAATGGAAGTGATTGTATTGTATGCACATTTATTGTTGTTAATACAAGCTTGTCCTCTCTTCTTGGTGGAGTTTTTCCCCACAAGGGTTTCTCCATGTAAATCCTATGTTATGTGTGAATGTTACATTGCTGATTTATGCCATATTATTTCTATCTTATGCTGATGAACTAATCATTATTTGTTTCTATTATAAGTTCACATAAGTTAGGTTTATTAGGCATGGTTAAAAGGCTAAATTTTGGTAGATCATAAAGAAAAAGGATTTAATCATGGGTTTTCCACAATCAATGCAACTTAATTTTTAGATTTGCATGTATGAATATCAGATTTTCATGTTGCTTGTATTCAAGCCTTGAATCTCATCCTTTGATTATTTTATTAGATAGATATTGATTTTCACAATCTTTGGCATTGATCTTGTTTATTTCCCAACACAACCTAGTGCCACAAATTAGAAATTTAAGAATACCATTATCTTATATTCCTTATCATCGATCCAATTATAGCTTCTACTCTTCGATTCCTTGTCACATCTTAACTAGTCAAAATAAATAAAATCAACTATACATTTGAAATCTGATAAGGTCTATAAGATTTCTAAATATTTTTTATATCTTTATCTCAATTAATGAGATATTTATTTACAATGATAAATATAATATCCTTTTAGTTATATTTTAAAATTTAGTCTAATTGAATATTATCCTTAACAATATTTGCTCTAAGATTTATAAGAATATTAAGTAGAAATGTTCTCATAGATTTGCTCTAAGATTTATAAGAATGACCCAAAACTGGCAATGTTCTTGGATTTTGTCACCATGGTTTTGAGAACATACATTAAATGAACTAAAACTACTTACAAAATAAAATGATTCAAATGATTTATCTTTAGATTCAATGTTCTTCTAGACCTTTGAGAAAATAAATTGTAGATTAGTGCCTTATTAGGGCAACACAGTCAAATATTTACAATGCAAATGCTTCCTTTTGACATAAAAAATTCAAACTCAGAGGGTATAAATGCACCATTTCTTGACAATGATAAACCCAAGAAAGGGTATTTCTTGCAACTCTACTTACAAATCCCTAAAAGAATGCGTTGTCCTCCATATTTTATTTAAAACAATTCAATTCATTCCTTGAATGAAAGTAGTGAACATAATATGCAACTAAAGAAATCTGAACTGATAAACACAAAAACCCTTATTCTTTTTGCTTAAAAGGAAAATACACACATTCAAGAAGACAATTGCAAGTAACACACACAAAGTGTTTTTATTTAGCTCAATCTGAATTGAAATAAGCCATACAAAAATTTAATCACTTACCTACAACATTATCCTCTACAATCCCGATAATATGTACCTCTCTACAAAAAATACCCCCACCAGGTTGATAATATTGTATCCAAAGCCTAGGAATAAACCCTTACTCATACTCTATACATTCCCTATATAGAAAAATTGAAACATATCAACCTCATTTTAGGAAAATAATTTTTTAGTTACATCTTTCACGCATTATTTAACTTTCATAACTTAACTTGTGTCATTTTATCCAGTTGGCTCATCTTGAAACATATTTTTTTAAATCAATCTAGTCTTAAGTTGAACTAAGATTGATATTAATTTGGTGTTTGTTATCTTCCATCAATACTTGTCCATTTGGTATGCCAAATAATGACCAAAACAAAATTTGTAATTGCCATCTTACATTGTGACCAAAACAAAATTTGTGATCCCTGTTAGAAAACCATCTTCAATGATACCATGTACTAGGTTTATTTTTTGCTCTAAGATAGTAGGATCATTGATGCCTTCATGAAAAATAATATTCCCATGGTACAATAATGTAAGGTTTGAGAAAGGAATCGTTAGGAAAGAGAAAGTGATCATTGGTTAAAAGAGTTGATAATATTTTAATTTACATTTTAACATTATTTTTAAGCTAATTCATAAGATAATTAATTGTAAACCATATTCAACATGATGTATCCTTTTCACAATGACTAAGATAGACCATTTTTTTCAAATCTCTATTAAATTTACAAACATCTTGTTACAATTTAATTGATGATGCTCATTTTTTTTTCAAATCTCTATTAAATTTATAAGATCACCTAAACAATTTAAATCTACACATAAATTTAGTGACTTTTAATAAATAAAATAATTTCATAATTCTTAAATTGTTTAGATGACCTTATTTATTTAATATTTTTTTAAATAAAGTAAGCATCTTCATCAATTAAATTATAACAAGATGTTTGTAAAGATTAAGCCAAATAAAAAAGTATGATCTTCCCTAAATATATTACATAACACTTCAGATACCTAATCTCTACTATTTATTATACATCACATCATGATTGAAATTATTCAAAAGATCTAATTATTTAAAGTTTCAAAAGAAGTTTATTTATGATCAATCATAATAATAAGATACAAAGTGAAATCAAAGGTCTATAGTTTAACTAGTAAGGATGATGGTATGTTCCTTCATTAGGTCAATTACTAAGGTTCAAGTTTCTTGAAATTAGAATTGAATTACGTTCGATTGCTTGATAATTTTGATGGTGTGCATATCGCAATTCATAATAACTTAATCAAAGGATAACTTTGTTTATGCTCCTTCATACTATTATAATATACTATACATAAAGATTAATTTTTTTAGAAATGTAATTGAACTAAGATGGATTCTTGATGAATTAGATCCCTTAATGATCCCTTAATGATGACAACTTTTACTTTACATATATATATCTTTCTAATATTAAAATACACTATCTAAAATCAGAGATGCCATGCGAATACCTATATAATCTAACGATTTCCATTAAAAAACACAAAGCAAACGAGAATCAAAGGAGGTGGTGGAGCGGTGGAAAGAAAAGTTGATCTTACGTTGGATAAGCATCCTCTTTCGGCATCTTCACCCACATGAACTTGCCCTGGCAGAAGAAACCAAAAGAAAAAGAGAAAGTTCTTTAGCTACTTTAGATCCATGTATGTAGATTTGTAACCTAATTTCTTGCCCAACCCACTTTAAATTGTTGCAGGTTCAGTCAGAACTAGTCACAGAGGATCATAATACTCCATTGATACGAGATGTCAGTGCAGGAGCCCTATGGTGAGTTGGGAGACAGATCAGACACAAGCGGACCAGTGGGAGCAGTCCTCACTTTAATTGCAGTGCTTGTCTTCTTGGGAATGTTGGGATGGATAATTGCTAAAGTTTGTGGGGGTCGGCTATTCAGAACGCACAGCAAAAATGATGGCCGCCATGGATGGATGGAATGGTGGCTTTCAGTCTGCTTGTGCGAGGACATTGAAAGAGCAGAAAGGGAGGAGAATGCCAATGTTTCTAAAAGTAACGATGCCCACTGATATCTCTGCAAATAGTTGGCTGTTAGAATTATGTATCATGGATGAGTTTGTGTCCACGATTTAAATCACATACATTAAGTTTTGATTTTTAGACTTAAAAGTGTTAAATACTCAGAGTTGACTGACATTCTCTAAGCTTAATACATTGCTTAGTGTGTGAGAGTGATATTACAGAGCCAAAGCAAATAATAACTGTTTTTGCAAGCCTTTGTGTTTTTCATTGACACTGTATGACAAAATGTTGTATATAGTAAATGGAGAATCCATGTAAAAGTGTTTCAGAAGAATTAGGGTTTTAGTTTAGTTTGCCTAATTTTGTTTGTATCGTTTTATTGTTCTTGTCATCTTTGTTTTGAATTGTGATTTACATTATATGGTAAATGGAGAATCTATGTAAAGCGTTTGAAAAATATTAGGGTTTTGAGTTGGCTGGTTTAGTTTGTATATTTTTGTTTGTATCTATTGTTCTTGTCATCTTTGTTTTAAATTGTGGTTTACATTAAGTTTTTGTGGGTTCTTTGAATTTTTTTAAATAATTTAAATGGTCACTAGTTTTGATTGTCTAAAATTTGATGTTGGAGTTGTTGGTTTGCCTGTATAAGAAAATGGCATCAAAGTATTCTTGTAAGTGCATACTAAAAGTCATTCATTATGTTACTTTTCTATTCTTGATATTGTTTTATCTTTCATGATTTTGATCATGTATATAAATGGCTTCAAAACTATGTTATGATGTTTCTTGAAAATATTTGTAGAAATAAAAAATACAGTAGACCACTTCGAGAGGGTGACCTCCAATAATCATCTTATAAGACATGGATTCAATATTTGATAATATGATGATACGGGAGAGAGAATTCTCATCCTTATTTATAGACTTGACTATGTAGGGATATACCCCTTCATCTTAACTAAGATAATTTAGTGTATTTATTAATATTTATGTTAGGATTAACCATGCTACAGGTGATTAACCATAATATATTTAGTAATATATAATATATGTACCTAGTAATATATCATATAAAGATCATAACAAACTATACACTTATCGCATTTTTTTGAACAAATTTCATTTGAAAGCATGCTAAAGAGCCAAGTCAACTCCTATTGGGTCCCTCATGGAGTTCTTTTGGAGGTTGTGCAAAACCTTAGATTTCTTTTTTCTTTTTTGTTATGTTGATGTTAAGTTTGTTAAATATATTTTTCAGCATGGGCCCTTATACATTCACAAATCCTTATTGAGTTTCCTCCCTTAGACTTGAGAGATTATTTCCTCTAATTTCATTCAAGTCCATATTTGGGTCAAAATTCTTGGTCTCTCTTTGTTAATGTGGCCTGTACTGAACTACATACAAACATTGCTAGGTCATGGCATTCATGTTGAGAAAGAATGTTTTTTCTATGTACATCCTCAAAAGAGGTTTATGTTAAGGCAAACCTATCCAAGGTCCTCAAGGATTTGATTGAAATCTACATACGTGGCTAAAGCCTCATGGTCATGTATCTTATTCTACCAAATGCTTATTGTTATTCTAAATCCTCAAATTGCAAAATATAAGATTGTTCTTTAGTTATTTAGCATCCCAAGTCTCAACCCAAGCAATTTGATGGGAATTTTCCCCCACACAAAAATGAGGTTAGCTAGACCACGATAAACAATAAAAATAACAATCACAATTTGGATCAAAAGGCACAAGTCCTCAATAAGTGGTTATTGGGAGCTTCCAAGTTAATTATTGAGCCTCAAGATTCAAAGTCTAAGAAGGTAAAATAATTTGTTTCATAGACCACAAGGGAATCACCTCATGTGGTGAATAATCCTTAGTTCAAAAGAATTTCAATTTCTACAAGTATTCTCTCTTCCTATAAGGTGACTATGTTACAATCTACTTTGAGTTCTTGCTATTCACATAATTTGGATCATGAGGCTAAAAAGAGAAAATTTATGCTTTTATTTGCTGCTACAGTAGTGTATTCAACATACGAGACTTCTTGATTTTTGCTTGAAATCAAATATTCTTTAAAAAATAATAGTTTAATCATTGAGGGGTTTCGTCTAAAAGGGTTTAATTGAAGGTAGTTATATCAACCACTATTAGATGAAAATCCATTAGATAAAACCCCCATTCTTAAATCAATCTCTAACATAGTCTCTTTCTAGACCTATTAAAATGTTGATAAAAACTATTTTACTTTCACCTTTTGAGGGATCAAATGGATTTGTTTAAAATTTTTATTTTGTAAGTATGTGGCCTTTAGTACAAGTTTTCCAAAAAGTATAATTTTGAATATATTTAATTTTATTATTATATTTATTTTTAAAATTTTCTAGCAAATATAGATTTTTGATTGAACATTAAAGTCTTCATTCTACATATGAAAAATAATGAAATAGAGAAAGACATCTATATTCTAGGTGTTGATATTATTGTTTGAAAATAAAAGAAGCTAATTTGGATATATTCAAAAAGAGTTACACATTATGGAATAACCTATATCTAGATTATAATTAATCTTACTTCAACAATTAATTAAAAAAAATTACAACAAAAAATTATTAAAATATCCACATATTAGATATTGGTGTTACCAATCTATGTTTAATAATTCTTAATTTATGAACTATTTATAAAAAGTTATGAAATATAGAATAAATGTCACTTTTTTAGAATGTTGTTAACTACAAAAAAATAAGTTATTGAATCCCATGTTAAAAAAATCACAAATTATTTTTTAATTTTAAAAAATAATTATATTCTATCAATAAAATATAAATTATTATTTTTGGTCAGAAAACTTTATATAATTTTATTAATAATAAGAAAGTTTGCAATTACATACACCAACTTCAAAATTTACATCTCAAAATGGGCAAACCCTACCCTGCTCTCCACCTACGAACAATTAGATAATCAAAATTTCTCCCAAATTATCTACCCCAAAATATATTATTGCAAAAAATATGACGTCACAACAAATTTCACAATCTCAAAACTTACAAAAATCATAGTCTCAAAATGAAACGAAAACCCCCAATTCACTGGGCATTGTAATGCCCCGCTAGGAACCCTAAAGGAAAACAACACAACTAGGCAACTAAAGGGTGAAATATTTTTTTTTTATAAGATTAAGTGCATTAATTATAACCATTGCACATTTAATAACACAACGGAAGTCTAATGCATGATTTCCTAAGGGTTACCAATGAAGATTAATTCGCAGATTATATTAACACCATGGTTAATCCAATTGTCCATTTAATTAGATAAATTAAATGCTTAAGATTAAACCCACACATACATCTAAATTCCATAATGAAAGAATCAAAGTATTCCAATGCATTTATTTATCCATATTTCATTTATACATAAGATCAAAGCAACTGAATTAACATACATTCCACTAGCATAATATTATAATATCCATAAATACATGGCTTCCAAAAATACCACGGAATCCAAAAGTTACATTATCAAGGTTAAATAAAAGTCTGATACAATGACCACAAGGTCTCAACTGAACAATGATCACGGACACAAGCTGGTACATGAACCACGAACCAAGAAACACCAGCGAAGCCTTTCCTCGCCTGAAGATACAATCCAGAACATCCGATATGAAGTGGCACTACCACCTAACCATGTGATTCCAAAATGGAACCACCCCACCGTGCTAGGAGATAGTAGAAAACCCTCAAGCAAGCAAAATAAGACAAGTACGAAAGAACTACATGACTCCGTAAACATCCATATGACTCAACTCACAAACACTAGTGACTCTAAGGAGAGAGTGTCATTGCATAGATTACGGTGGTTACCATGGTAGGCCTCCATAGGTCCCGACCCCCATCTTGGGTTATCCTGGTAACCTCTCCCAAACCTTCGGCTCCATCTAACTCTCATGCGGACCCTACCAATCCTTTCGTGAAGACAAGGTGGTAAGTTTGCCATTCCAGGCCTTCTCACAACATTATGAGCCCTGTACTAGCACTCACCTATGCACGAGGTACATTATCTTAATTAATATTATAAACTACCCACCCCCTAATCAATTATTAGGTTATCACTTTTTAACTGACTTTCGATGGGTTATCCTGCCATCCACTTCGGGCACGACCCCCGCTCGAAATCCACTCTCTCTCATAGGACACTAATAGGAAAGGCCTCTCTATGAGAACTTTATGGCAAAATAGACAACCATAACTAATCCTGACAAACCATAGGTGAAGGATACACAATCACTAACGCAAGATTGACCATTTGGAACAAAACACACAATGGCTCACATCCACGAGGTTATACAACAACACTTGACCAAGGAGATATAACAACATATGACATAATGACAACTCAACCAGAATTACAATGAAATTAAGCTTGACTGCAAATACCATTTACACAAGATCCTAATACAGACAATCTTTTCTTTAAACAGCCAAAAGCATAAATAACTTGCAATTAAAGATTTTCCAGAAAATAAGAAAATACAACTATATTAACACAAAGAAATCAATTTTGTCATTTGTCCAATAAGGTTAAATCAATCACATATTATATGTTCATGATTACTTTACAAATAAACTCGATTAGATTGTATCGATAATCTAAATTAAAAATTATATATAATAATTTAATATAATTACATAAATATATATATTCTACGAATATAATATTATATAATTATATCACATTAAAATATATAATAAAAAGATAATTTAATTTGAAATATCTTTCATTTCCAAAATAACATAATTAAAACCACAGAAAATACTATATATATATATATATATATATTTAATTAATTAATTTAAAAAAAAAAATTCCAATAACCTAAAAAAAACATTAAATTTTATTTCCAATAAAATTTATTTCCAGGGAATCTAATTAATACAGATTTTCTCCAAAATACTAAAATAAAACAATTTCTCCATAGCTTTTAATAACCTAATAAATTTAATTAAAATTAAATTCATTACCATAGTAACTAAATAATTACAGAGAGATGTACAAATATTGACAGAACAACCATAGCAAAATATCTAAACCAATACCAGTCCAGAGGACATTTTCTCCCAAAACTTGCAACTTTTTATACACAGTAAAATATCTTGGCAAAATTTGCCATATTAACTTTTCCCAATCTTCTAAAAAATTTAATCTAAAAACACCTAGGAAATAACTTCTTTCCATAAACCAAAAATTAACTTCAGGGATGGACTTTAGCCAAGAACAAGAAATAATCAGACAAGATTTTAGATTTGACAAACATCTTAACAAACACATCATTCAGAAAGAAGAAAGAAATAAAATATTTTCTTTAAAACAAACAATCAAACGAAGCCACCCAACCTGGTATAGCTTTCCTGGAAGAAATTTGTAGAAGAGAACCAATCCTTCAACAAGCTTCCAAATAAATTTCTCTTCACCTAAATCCTTAACCCGTTTCCTGTCTCTCCCCAAAATAAAAGACCCATTCCCCTTTTAAACTAAAATTCTAGGTTGAATATATTTTTCCCAAAAACCTAAATTTAGTAATAAAAGCAATTTAATTTTCTTTACTAATTTTCTAACAAAGGATAAGTTGACATGCAATAATTAAAAATAATTTTTCTTTCTTTTCTTTTCTCATGCAAATTAATTAATTTTCTAAATAAAGAAATTAAAGCAATACTTCAATTCTAATTAATTCTTTTATTCATTTATTTATTCTTTTATTCTTTTATTTATTTAAAATTTTAGGAAACAATAAATGAAATTAATCTAATTTATTTTTCACTAAAATTTAAATAAAATATATTTCTAATATCATGCAACTTGCAACTTAATTTAATAACTTCTTTTTAATTAACTAAATCTATAATCTCAATGCATAAAATACATAATTCCCAAGAATACCAACTATGAGATAAATCCATAAATTTAATTAATTAATTAAAACCACTAAACACACAACTGAACAAACCTCAAGCAAATACTCATAAAAGATCAAACGACAAAATACGAAGGCCGAACAAACTGACAGGACGACCAACTGATGACACTCACACAAGTGTAACTAAATAAAATAGGGTCAACTACTATCTCCTCCACTTCCATCGGAAAATATAAGGCACGCTCACACTTGTGAAGCTAGGTGGAGATGATACCTCGTACCTACCCGATACTTGTACCTGCAAAATCCTGCATCACCAAACCACACATGCATATATACAATATAGAAAACACGACATACACACCGATGAAGGAGAATTGCGACGTTCCCTGTCTCACCGAAATGAGTGAAGGAAAATCGTCCCCTTGCATCCAATACACTCGCAGACACACAACATATAATTTCACATTGCATAGATAAAGTAAAGTGTCAGTATATAGCAATAATCCATAAAATGCCATAAATCACAAGTACTAAATTACTGCAAACAAATTATGCATCTCATATCCAAATAAAGCATGAAATAATGTCATATAAATATGAATAACACATCATGGTTATATATCCACTGAAAACAAACAATAATAAAATACGAGTCTAATGAGTTCACACAAGGAAGGGTACTACAGGCATGCTCTTCATTACCCCGACCATCCCTCGTCTCTGCCATATCGCCTTGTCTTTGCCTCCTTTGCAATCTCTGTCCACTCGCCACTCCTCTCCTTCTTGAGCTATGACCCCTGCGATTCCCATGTTGGCCATCTCCCCAATAAAACCTGCCAATTTGAACTTGATCTTCATCAGGTCCATCATCTCATGTGGCAATCCCAAAGCTAGTACAAGCTCCCAATCAGTAACGTAGTCTCAAACCGCACGCCACCCTTCCACAACTTCATGCCTCCTCACATCTTGTCCTCAAAAGTGCATCAAAGGATGAAAGGGTGCACATGTGGAGGATAGCCCGCAATAGCCACCCAATCACCCAAAGTAGTCACAAATCCTCGGTTTGGCTCTGCAAATGCAAGGAGTGTCTAGACCCTGCCTCCATTCTGGTCTCACACACCTCTCCATTATTCGTTTCACCTTTTGGATGCTATCACACTCGAGCCCCCAAAAACATAACATAGACAAAATATCTGTGTTCATGTGGTATTTACATTATTTGCCAGGATGAAATCATAGCCAAGAATTGAACACACTTGCAAAAGGAAAAATGGGTCGTCCGTAGTGAAGACTATCTTTAGCCTCTCCAATGTGATTTTGCCCCAAAAGGCCATCTAATACTTCAAAGCCTTCAAGATGAAATTTGCCTCCATTTTCTTGATAGATATTTCACCTTGCACCAGCCACAATTGTGAGGAGGTTACCCCATATATCAATAAAAAATTATGTGTGCACATTTCCCATGACAACCAAAGGTGGCAATAAAGATTGGTGTACACAACCCAAATGAACCATAAATGCCTATCACCAAATTTCACAACCTCACTTCTCATTGTCCTTCCTCCCTTCATGATAATCGCCAAAATGGAAGTGAGTAAATGAAAGGTTCGCACAACTCCAACTCACATCCTCGTCACACTTCATCCCGCCACTTCCACTGCCAACTTGGACAAGGAATCTGCCAACTGAATTCCCTCCTGATACACGTGAGATTTTGAAATTTTTGAAACCTTCTAATTTTGTTATGATGATTCGAACAAATTTATCCAACTTCCATACCTTTTCTTCTCCATTGGCAATTGCGTTGATCACTATATGAGAATCTCCTTCTAGATGCAATTGTTCAATCCTGAGTCTTTTCGTCAAATCCACTGCCGACATGGCCACTTGTATCTCTGCCTCATTATTGGTTCCTATCGCCAATTGCTTCGAATTAATTGCAAGTATGTTTCCTTTTGAGTCACGAGCTATGCATCCAACTCCTGAGGGACCAGGGTTCCCTTTTGAAGCTCCATCAAAATTTACCTTCACCCACCCTAGTTCCGGTTTAGTCCATTCAACTCCCTCTCTTATTGTCCTAGGATCAACCCTAGACTGCCCATTAGTAGGCAATAAAATATTAAAAAAATACTAGTTCACATCATCTCGAATTATTAATATTTTAGTTGCTATGGATGATAGAAAGTGAAAATTTTGTTAAAAGAACTAATTTCAATGTCCCATTTTGACTAAAAAGTTGAACATAGTATTGTTTTCCTATCTCACATGGGAGGAGTTTTTGAAGAATAGCTATAGAGCTCTTAACATGTTTGATAGAAACAATCTTCCATGAATTGAATTTCATGGAATGCTTGAAGTCTAATTAGCCCTACAAAGAAATACATTGTAAGATATGTTTGATGAAGACTTCATAACCTTGATGGTTTTTGTTTACAAGATTGAAAAATTGCATGATTTTTGTCTTCAATTATTTATCATGTTTTATGGCCAAAATGACACTTTTCTATAGTGATCATGAGCTTGGTGAAGGAAAAGACATCTCCATTTATCCTAGTACCAAGAACACACATAGTGGACCATGGATGTGACCCTAGTAGTCATATGTTGTGTATAATAATTTCTTTTTTAGGTTGTTAATATATATAATCCCATTGATACATAATCAAAAGATACCATCTCTAGAAATTGAGTCTAGAGTATCTTTCTATTTCTTAGAATATGTGGGGATTTAAATATGATTGAGTTGTCTTTGATTGAAAAATTATGGTACTTATCTATGTTGTGGACAACTAGCATAAGACAATCTTGATATTATATGTACAATAAATTTGATCTTTTACTCTACACATTGGTTGTTATCATTTTGATTGTTTATGATATAAATTGACAAATTCATACTTTATTATCAAGGAAATTATCAAACATCTTAACCATGCCATGCTGACAAGAGAACATATATCTTCATTTGCTAGCTTTCTTTTCAATTACTAGTGGAGACCCTATCACATGTTGTCCTTTTAAATAATTTTTCAATTTAGTTTTAAATCGAGTAGACAAATGTGGTTCTTAAGGATGTTATAATATAATTTTACCTCAACACATCTTTTTTGAGTCACAATTCCACTATGCCTCACGTTCAATGCATCTAGAATCTTGAGCCATGTACTCCTCAGGGTCTTAATTGGATTTAGTGGTGGAATAATGTAATTAAAATTGTTACTTATTTTTACACAATTATGGTTGCTAGCATTATTATATAAATTGTTATATGAGGCCATCATCATGAAACTGTGCCATCCCATTGTTGAGATGAAAGCACTTTTATTTTCTCCTACCCTATAATTGTGACTAGCAAATATTTTTAAGAAGTAAATTATTTATAATAATACATATTGGGTGGGACAAATTGAGGATGTTCAATAGCTAAAGATTGAGGCTAAAGCTTCTAAATAACGTTTTCAATCCCTTTGAGCTTGCAAAATTTCTCAAAAATTAAATCATCTTAAATAAGGCCAATGCGTCTTCATCAAGCTTATTGATGCCTTTGTGTTCCATCATCAATACATTTTTCATAAACATAGCCTTCTTTTATTTATGACTAAGCCCCTTAGCAATGTGTGAGTTTTGTCCTTGATAGACTCTCTATTTCTTAGTGATCCTTATATGACAAAAGGTTTACCTTGACTAATCTTAGAGAATTATAATTTTCTATGGATAACAATAAATATCATAGTTGGGATGCTTTCCCTTTTGAATTTTGCTTGATATAGTTGGTCTTAACCTTCCTCAAGTCTACTTAGAATCTTTTGATACCAGATCCTTAGGAATTTTAATAAATATGGAATATTAACTTTAGATCTAGGGTGGGTTGATCATAAAGAAATTTTAAACAAATATAGCTAATAACACTTGTAACTAAATAATTCCAATAAGATCATAACCAAAGCCATCACTCTATATATTTGTCATTTCCTCTTCCTTAGTCAACTAGAGTAGATTTGTTTCATCAAAATAAGATATACTCTTGACACAATTATTGATGTTTGAGAAAGTATAGTATGGGTTCTGTATACGGTGAAAATGGATAACAATGACAACAATATTGAAAGACTAAATGGATTCAACCACTAAACCCTAGCCTAACAATCAACAAAGATCCACCATAACATATGAAGATTACCTAAGACAATGCAAATCAAATGAAATCACAAAGATTATACCATCACATGTCCAATAGGGTTTTGATCTCCATTCTTCCTATCTCCATTGATCTTGCTTGATATATTTGCTCTCAAATTTTTGTATGCACAAGAGCTCAACAAAGAACGAAATGTGGTTGCAAGTAGGATCGGAGTGTAGTCAAGTTGCATGAAAGATCATTAGCATGAGTCATTAGGGTCATTAGGGTTTGACAATGAAGAAAGCATCTTCTTAAATAGAAGACACAATATGAAATGGAGGGTTAAGATTGAGAGGTGTAAAAAGAGAGGTCGGCTAGGATTAGAGGGTAGGTAAAAGAAATACCAAAATAATGAAAGGGGTAGGTAGTGTAGGAATTAAGAGATGAATGACATGTGTCATGTGTAGAAAAGGTTAATGAATTAATTAAATAAATAAAGATTTATTTAATTAATAGTAGAAGTGGGATAATTAAATAAATAAAACATTTATTTAATTTAGGAAGAGGATAATTTAAATAAATAAATGTATTTATTTAAATGAGAAATAAGGCTAGAAGAGGATAAATGAATTAATTAAATAAATAAGGATTTATTTAATTAATAGAAGAATTAGGCTTAGATAATTAAATAAATAAAATATTTATTTAATTAGACATGACAATTTTAGGTGTCTACATTTTGCCCCTCTTTGAGACAATGCGGCTTGTCGCGTTGTTTCAAAGAAGATAAGATGAACTGATACAGAGTTGCCCCAGGATGGGAATGATATGCCCCCTCGAGAGATTGGATGAAAAAGTCTGGAAAGATTGCAGACAATCTCTCGATAAGAAAGAAAGGCTAGAATGGAATGGTCGGATAAAGTGACAAAGTCACGGGATAATGAAGACTGACTCGAGAAATGAAGGTGAGGGCTAGGGTAGGCTATAAGATAGAGCCCGGGCAAAAGACATCCTCATTGTCATCTACACCCTCATGAGATCACAGTGCAGAGCGAGAAAAAGAGCAGCAGCAGTCAGCAGCGATGGCTTTCGTACATAGATTCGACCGTGTTCGCCGATTTCAGAGGCCAGCAGAGGCAGGAGAGCCGGTAAGTACCACCAAACCTCCTTGTACTTTGATGCATTTCAATTTTGTCATTAATGCATGGTAGTGTAGCGTCCTAAAATTGCGACACTTGCAATTTCGACTGCATTTCGGTCTTCACGATGGCGACGCAACACGCAACCTGAATGGAGACCCCAAAACTCGCTCACGACACTGAAAACTGCATTTTTCAAGCACCCTGGCCTGAACCTCCTTGCACCCTGATGTCTCGGGAGGTGGGACCAGAGCGCCCAGCGCCCTGGTCCTGAGGGACCAGGGCGCCCAGCGCCCTGGTCCTCCAGGACCATGGCGCCTAGCGCCCTGGTCCTTGGGTCCTATTTTGGGCCCGGTTTCCTAAGTAATATCGGGTCTTTTTGATTGCAATTTAGAAATATACTTCCCTGGTCGGCCTAAGGTCGGGAAAATCAGTCTATCAGCCCTAATTGACAAGTATATAAATGACATTTTTCTCTTTCATTCGATATGATGGAAAAGGCGTGGAAATTATACTCAAGCATTCAAGCATTCAAGCATTCCTTCAAGCAATTGATCATTTCAAGTCTCCATTCAAGGCTAAGTGTTGCATTCAAGTCAAGGATTCAACCATTGAAGAGGAGATCACTTATTACATGCTACATACTACAACATACAACATCTAAACCTTCGCACATAAGGATACAAACATCCTTAGAACAAGGTATTAGTACTTGTTTTACATTACAGTCATTTACATTTACAGCTCTTGCTCATTTCTTGGTTAATTCCAAAACCGGGGTTTGACCTAAAGGCAAACCCCTAATCCCTAACCCCCCATCATCTTCGCTTTTCTGTGTGTAGGTTGCAGGTACGCGGCTGAAATTGAAGATCTGGAATCCTTGTGCAGAGACGAACAGATCCCCCTTCGTTTCGCGGATTTTTCGGAGGACCGTGGCGCCGGGCGCCATCGTCCTGACAACTTTTGCTCAAATTTGCAGGACAGCGCCGTATCGACATTTTACTGCTAATTCCAGGTTCGCAGCTTCATCCTATAACCTAAACTCAGTTTATAAGCGAATCTTTATGACTTTCTATGCATTCTTAGCTTAATTTCCTTAATCAACATTCTTTACAAAAGAGGGTAGCCTTGCTTTCCGAACCCTTGAAACTCATTTAGCATCCAATCTTACATCGTGTGGGATTGGATCTTATGAGTTTCAACCCCTCTTTTGAATGTAAAGTCTTCCCCCTAAGTGAAAACCCATCGAATCCTAGCGAACCTCCCTTCTCTCTCCTCGGAGTTAGAAGAGGGGAGACCAACTAGGGTTCGACCGCGATTTTCCGCTTTACAGGTAGTTTAGCAATAAATGCGCTTAGGAATAGGGCACAAAAAAGTGCAAAAACGTGCAACCGCGTCTGTGTCGGTGCCAGGCGCGTCTGTGTCTGGCAGGCGCGTCTGTGTCGGTGCCAGGCGCGTCTGCGTCTGGAACCGCGTTTGTGCTTGATGCGGGCGCGTTTATGTCTGGTAGGGGCGTTTATGTTCCAAAGTCGCGTCTGTGACAAATGGAGGCACGTTTATGCCAAACAGGCGCGTCTACGTTGGACAGGCGCGTCTATGCAGTCTTTAGGCGCGTTTGTGAGTTAGAAACGCGTTTGTGTCTGAAAATGCAAGGTTTTGTCTTCTAGGTCAAATCGACAGTTTTGTGATGAACATATGCTATCGATTGGATAAGTTGCTGAGAGGATACACTCAAGCAGGTCCTCTAGGAAGACTAGGATAGATCAAGGCACTTTGTGATGAACAGGGAGCACCAAGATAGAGTACTTTGTGATGAACAGGGAGTACCCAAAGTATGAGCAACACTTTGTGATGAACAGGGAGTGCAAATGTGAGTAACACTTTGTGATGAACAGGGAATGTCACACACGTAGTACTTTGTGATGAATAGGGAGCACTACTAGGATAGAAGCAACACTTTCTGATGAACAATGAGTGTCACTAGAATAGATAACCATATGTATTTAGATAGCGAGTAGCATTTTGTGATGAACAGGGAATGCCACGATAATTGACATGATTGATTGTTTGACTGCAGGAGTATTTGCCTATGCTGGAGTCACGGGAGAGATTCCCGTCCACACAGAGGTTGCGACCAGAGTTGTCATTTCAGGATAAAGCTACCATTGAGGAGATGGGATTGAGACACGTATTATATGTGCCTGAGTTTCGGGCAAACATGGGTTTGCTGATTGCGCTGGCGGAGAGATGGCACTCCGAGACATGCACATTTCATTTGCCGATGGGGGAGATGACAGTGACCCTCGAGGATGTCTACAGGATATTGCATATACCGATCGATGGAGAGCTGATCCCATACGATCGTGACGAAGACAGAGAGGCTTTGAGACGGGTGTTCCAGGATCCCGGGCTAGAGATGAGAGCAGGGCACGTGGCATGGGATACCATGACTGCGACAGGGTTAGCCTTGCCAGCTGTGATCGGAGGAGTCATCAGTGGGTTCCTGTGTCCGGACAGGGCGACACGGGGGTTGGCAGTGGGCTGGGGAGGAGCACTGGAGACATTGGTGACTAAGCACACCAGGTATGCATGGGGTCCATGTGTGTTGGCACACCTGTATTATGAGCTGCACCAGTTCGTCTACCATGGATCAGTGGGACTGGGTTGTGGGGTGACATTGTTACAGGTGTGGGCATACGAGCATCTGCCTATCACATGACCGATACACTTCAGGGGCAGAGGTCAGGGGCGGAGCTTTGTGCATCTTTATGACATGATTACTTCACAGCCTCGGATTGGCAGGTTAGAGCACTGGAGGCGTGTGATAGATGACATTGATGTAGTCATCTGGAGGCCGTACCTGGGGTGCGAGGAATGGGAGGATGACGCAGTGGAGCTGCCGTATACATTCAGGAGCAGATATTTGATTGGGCGGATGCCCTATTTATTGGAGAGACAGCTGGTGGATAGGGTTGGCAGACAGTTTGGCAGGATCTAGAGGATGCCATGAGGCTCGGGTATGTATGCCCGCACAGTCAGGGATCAGGCGCAGTTTAGACCGCTGTTGTCATATGATCAGGCAGTTGCACAGCTGGCAGAGATGATACCCCTACCCTGGGATATGTGGCCAGAGATTGAGGATGCAGGTATGGATGCAGAGTATACAGCTTACTGGGCAGAGCATCCATTCCCTCGCTTGACAGATCCAGGGGAGCTACTGGATGGAGATGGAGGAGGAGATGACGATGATGATGGTGGGGGTGATGGGGGTAGAGGCCGACGGCGGCAGAGGGGAGTAGTTGGGGAGAGGAGGGTGGCACCTCGGAGAGAGGGTGGACAGGAGGGACAGGCCCAGGTGGTGAGGGGTCGCGGTGGAGTGCCCCTGCAGGTACCAGCAGCATAGGGTCCTAGAGCACAGGGACAAAGACAGGGACAGGTGCAGGGACAGGTGCCAGTACAGGCACCGGGAGAGAGACAGGTACAGGGACCTAGGCATGTACCAAGACAGGTACTCGTTCAGGCACCAGGACAGGTACAGGGAGAGGTACAGGGGCAGGCATCGGTAGAGGGAGAGCCACGGGCAGAGGCAGAGGCAGAGGGGGTTGACCCAGTGGAGGCTGAGCTGCTGGATCTGAGGGAGATCTGTCAGGGCCAGGTAAATGAGATTCAGGATCTGGAGAGGGAGAGGGATCGTCTCAGGACCCGGCTCAGGGATACTGAGCGGGAGAGGGATCAGGCGATTCAGCGCTACACTGAGGCTGAGACAGCACTGAGGGCAGGGAGGCAGGCGGCGGAGGACACAGGAGCAGGCTACGCATATGTGCTGCGAGCCAGAGAGGAGATCGCCTACTGGAGGGACCTATATTATGGTGCCGTGCCAGCAGATCAGTGGGCGAGGAGCTTCCATAGACCATCGCGGATAGCGATGGCTATGGGAGGGAGCTGGAGGAGACAGGCATCTAGTGGTGGGGTCATGGGTCCTCCACCACCACCAGATAGGTAGGGTGATCCTAGAGCGGGTCCTTCTAGAGCTCAGACTCCGTCGAGGCCAGGCGGCTCCGAGGGAGGGAGTTCATCATAGCCATAGAGGGCTCCCTTGTATCAGTATTTGTACCATTTTTTTTGTATTGTAGACACCTGCGGGTGATTTTGTAGCCATATGATTCTTTTGACATCATTGTATCATGACACATTTTGATTATATATATGAGAGATGATTCATTTTTGCGGCAGCTATATGCATGTGTACTTATGTGATGAGATGTTCTTATGTGATGCTTATGATATGGATGCAAATATGTATATGATGCAATGCAATATTTTTGTTCTTTTATGATTCTATATGTTATGCTAATGCAAATGTGAATGTATGTAATGCAGATGAATATGATAATGCAAACGTAAAAAAATGTAAGATGCGCTAACAGGTGTTGTGTGTAGGATGTGATGCAGTTGTGATATCTATATGTATGTATGAAATACTTATATGTGGTAATGCAGGTGCAACTACATGAAATGCAAATGTTTTTGGTGTGTCATTATACTCAGTCATGTGATAGCAGGCTACGAGGACTCAAGAAGGACGGTGGAAGTCAACCAAGAAAGGGGGATGGAAGATAGAAGATATGAAAGTGAAAGAGCTTCTTGTGCATTATCATCATTGAGCTTTATTATGGCAAAATAGGTTATGACAATCGAGGCATATGTTCGACCTAGAAAGTCATTGTACCTGTTTGCATGGAGATAAGACAGTCACAAACAAGGAATGCCCCAGTTCACACTAGACTCACAGTGTCCTCATATCCTTGGACAAGTCATAGCATTACTAAGAGACAATCCACAGACAGCAAAAACAAATAGGTGACGATACCCCATCCTCGCCTTTCTAGTCAAAGACATCCTGGAGATAGAATCTCTAGTCAGAGACATCCTGGAAAAGCTAAAAGACATGTCACCAAGAAGATGAAATCAAAAGAAAACCAAGACTCGACACCAACATCCACTGTAGTCCTCAAGTTTAGTGTCTCTTGTCACCTGTATAAGTCTTATTCGATGGTGGTCACAATGTTCACTTTCACAGAAAGGATAGATAGCACTGAACCATATGTTGTCTGAGTCTGTTGAAAGATTTGATTTGTTGAAGCCCAGTGTTGCTGCTGTGTCTCGTCTGAAACTGACTGAATCCATGAAACTGATACTTTATTACGGAGAAGATGAAACTTTATTGCGGATCTGGCGATGCAGATGTTGCTTTATTGCGGATTGTGCGCGAATAGACTAGAGAAAGCTAGAAGAAACTGTACTCCTCGAAACATGTGATGCCCTCAGTTCCACACCCATCACTAGACGTAGGATTTTGCCTTAGCCATAGATAGGATCTGATTTATTATGGATGGAAAGGGATGTGAAAAGGGAGGTTTATTATGAATGGCTAACCAATCTTAGGTAGATCAATAACAAGCCATGATGGGAATGGGTAAGTTTATTATGGATGAATAGGTTGTGAGTGTGTGCAAAGTGAAAGGATGAAAGTGAATCCTGAAGGAGGGAGGAGCAAAGTCTCTACGCATGGCGCTGGTGACCCAGTTTTCACCATGGTACTTGCCCAGGGCGCCACCGAAGTGGTTTTCGCCGTTGGACGAAATTATTTCTCTTTACTTTTTTCAAATTTTTCAATGTTTTTTGTGTCACAAGGCGCTTGTTTGCCAGGTTTTCACCAAGTAACGATTTTTTTGTTTTATAATTTTTTTGTATTTTTGAATTAGGATATTCCGACAAGCTATGTGTAGAACCTGCCAAGGTGCATGCTGTTGATAGGATCCTCCAAAGGTTCACCTTCTGTAGTAGAGAGCTGATATGCCCCAGATCCATATACAGCTATGACGATGTAAGGACCAAGCCAGTTTGGTTCAAACTTGCCCTTCTTCTCTCTGTCTTGCTGATTCTTGGGGTTTTCTCTGAGAACCAAGTCACCTACCTCAAATGTGTGAGGCTTGACCTTGTGATTGTAGCTGCGACTCATTCGCTGTTGGTAAGCCTTAAGATGATTAAAAGCAGTTTGTCTCCGTTCATCCAGCAGTTCTAGTTCTTGTAAGCGAGAGACCCTGTAATCTTCATCATTGATGATGTTTCGCAAAGAGACCCGTAAAGAAGGTAACTCGACCTCAATAGGCAAGATGGCTTCAACACCGTAGACAAGTGAGTAGGGTGTAGCTCTTGTAGGTGTGCGGACACTTGTGCGGTAGGCCCAAAGTGCAGGATTGAGTTGGATATGCCAGTTACGGCCAGCGTCGTCGACTGTCTTTTTAAGGATTTTAAGAATTGTTTTATTAGACGCCTCAGCTTGGCCATTACCTTGGGGGTAATATGGTGTGGAGAAACGATGGGAGATATGGAAGCACTCACAGAGTTCACGAACATCCTGATTTTTGAAGGGACGCCCATTATCAGTAATAATGGACTTAGGAATACCATATCGGCAAATGATATAGTTAAGGATGAAAGTAGCAATTTGTTTTCCCGTAACTTGTGTGAGAGGCACGACTTCAATCCATTTTGTAAAATACTCTGTGGCTGTGATAATGAATTTATGACCATTGGAAGAAGGAGGGTGAATCTTGCCTATGAGATCGAGTCCCCACTGACAAAAGGGCCAAGGAGACGCAAGTGGTTGTAGTTCTTGTGCCGGCGCATGTATGAGGTCTCCATGAATTTGACATTGCTTACATTTCTTGACAAACTGATATGAGTCTTTTTCCATATTGGGCCAGTAATATCCAGTCCTAATGAGTTTCTTGGCCAAGGTAGGACCACTAGCATGTGGACCACATATCCCTTCATGCACTTCATGTAACGCAATCTGAGCTTCGTCGCTTTCTAGACATCTAAGAAGAGTGCCATCTAGACCTCGTCGGTATAGGATATCAGCTAAAATGACATATCGAGAGGATTGGCGAATGAAAGTGCGGCGTTGGTTGTTTGATAGATCAGGAGGTAGGGTATTGTCGCGAAGATATGTGAATATGGAACCATATGACTGGGATTCGGGACCGACAACACATATCCTCTCAGTAGGCATTATCTCATATGAAGGGACTAAAAGGTTATCCACCAAGAACTCATAGCGGGTCTCGTTTGGAGGTAAATCAATCAATGAAGCAATTGTAGCCATGGCATCTGCGGCGCGATTCTGCTCTCTTGGTATCTGCTCAAAGTCTATCTTTGTAAAGTGCTGTTTCAGATCATCCACCATTTGCTTGTAAGGCAGTAATTTTTCATCTTTTGTTTGGTAATCATCAGTTGCTTGACGGATAACAAGTTGGGAGTCTCCAAAAACACGAAGTTCCTGGATCTTCCATTGAACTGCAATTCGTAATCCTGTTGTTAATGCCTCATATTCCGCTATATTGTTGGTGCAAGGAAATGATAAACGGTATGATTTTGGTATAGAATCACCTTGAGGAGTTATAAAGAGGATGCTAGCTCCTGCCCCATGCTGTGTGTATGAGCCATCGAAGTACAGTTGCCATGGCCTTGCATGTGATACTGTTAAAATGGATTCATCTGGAAATTCTGAATTTAAAGGAACATCATCTATCATGGGAGCATCTGCTAATTGATCTGCGATGGCTTGTCCTTTTATTGCTTTTCTATCCACATACTCAATGTCGAATTCACTCAATATCATTACCCATTTGGCCAGTCGCCCAGTAAGTGTAGCTTTGTTGAGAAGATATTTTAATGGATCAATTCTTGCAATCAACTTCGTCTTGTGAGTGAGCATATAATGTCGTAATTTCTGTGAAGCAAAGACCACAACGAGACATGCACGCTCGATCGGTGTGTAGTTTAGCTCGTATCCCACCAATGTGCGACTGATATAGTATACTGCTTTTTCCTTGCCGTCAGCAATTTGTTGCGCTAAGAGTGCCCCCAGTGCTGTTGGAGTAGCTGAAATGTATAATAACAGTGGTTGATCTGGAACTGGTGGCATCAGAACTGGCGGATTTAGAAGATAGTCTTTGAGCGTCTGGAAAGCCTGTTGACAGTTGTCTTCCCATTTGAATTTGATGTTTTTATGTAGCAGGTGCTGAAAAGGGTTGCACTTATCTGCAAGTTGTGCTATGAATCTTCGTATGGACTGGAGTCTGCCTTGTAAGGATCGAAGTTGACTGATATTTCTTGGTGGTTGCATTTCCAAGATAGCTTTGACTTTTGCTGGATCCGCTTCAATTCCTCTTTTGGACACGATGAATCCTAGGAGTTTCCCGGAGGTTACTCCAAAGACACATTTCTTAGGGTTTAATCTTACCTTGTATTTTTCCAACCGATCAACGACGACTGAAAGTATGTCCAAATGTGTATCTCTATCTATTGATTTTCCCAAGAGATCATCAACATAATCTTCCACGGTTACATGCATGAGATCATGAAAAATAGCAGTCATAGCTCTTTGATATGTAGCACCTGCATTTTTCAGCCCAAAGGGCATGACATTCCAACAGAAAGTTCCCCACGGACAAGTGAATGATGTTTTATGTTGATCCTCGGGTGCAATTCTTATCTGATTATAGCCAGAGAATCCATCCATTAATGATAGCATTTCATGACCTGCCGTGAGATCAACGATCAAGTCGATATTTGGTAATGGGAAGTCATCTTTTGGACAAGCTTTGTTGATGTCTCTGAAATCTGTACATATTCTGATGCTGCGATCTGGTTTATTGACAGGTACTAAATTGGAGATCCATTCGGGATAATCAATTGGGCGTATGAATCCGACATCCAATAATTTCTCCAGCTCTGCTTTGACTAGTAATGCCACTTGTGGATGCATTTTCCTTAATTTCTATTTCACTGGCTTTGCCCCCGATTTGACTGTCAAATGATGCATTACCAAATCTGGATCCAGTCCAGGCATATCAGCGTATGACCATGCAAAGTTGATTTGTCGTTCTTTGAAGAAGCTTATGAATTTTGATCTTTCGGACTCTGTTAATGATTGAGCCAAGAATATGTTGTGTGGAACCTCTTCTGTACCAATGTTTGTTTTGATAGTCTCCTCTACCAACATGGATGACTTTTCCTCATATGATGATGGGAGAATGTCGAGCCTTCCATCTTCGGGTGCCTCAGAGAGGTTTTCGCCCTCAGATACGTCCTTTCTTTTTACTTTTTTGGGGTCAGATAACGCCACAATGTGGTTTTCGCCATAAGACCCTTGATTTGTTCTTATTTTCACATTTTTGCGACTGGAAGGTCCGACACCCTCACCAAAATATGCCATGTTGTTGAGTTCTATGGTGTATCCTGCTTTGTGGTCCCTAGGGGGAAGATCATCTCGTATGCCAAGATAGTCAATAATAGCTTCGTCATTCTGAAATGTGTCAAATTGTGCTGGTCCTTCATAATCCCAGTCAATGAGTTGGTGGTGAACAAGGGGAAGGCCTTTAATGTTTTCAGAGTTTGCAGGGCTAAGAGTGAAGATATGATTATATTCGGGTATATCGAGGCAATCGTCGAGGTCATCGATGGCACTCTCCTCGTCAGTTTCGATCGCAAGCGAATCCAAATTATCATTACTAGTAGCACATTCCAGAACAGGTGTTCTCATCCTATGTGATTTCGACCTAGAACCTCGAGACAATGACTGTGTAGACTCCTCATGGGTTGTTTCTTGACCAACTCTGAATTTGTTATAAAACTCCTCTTCTTCTGTGGGTTCATCTGGCTCTCTGAATGTCTCGATGAGCTCGTAGTCACTGAAGGATTTGTCTGAACCCCATTCCCATTCGTTGGAATCTGTGGAATAGCAATCTTCTTGTTGGACTTTGGCAACTTTGATTTGTGATGCCTCTTCTATCCTTTTTGTGTGGATCTTGGAAGTCAGAAAACCAAGTCCCTTTGAGCGTTCTCTTCTTACAGTCAATTCAGGTTGTAGGGGTTCCATGACGCCTTCTTTGCGTAACCCAAGAGGGCTTTTTCCATCATACCCGAATTTTTGTAGAATCTTGAAGCCTTTGCCATATTTCTCACAAGGTATATTGATCTGATCATGTGTGTCATCTTCAATGTCTTTATAGAGCATTTTGTATAAATCTTCCTCTTCCAGTTCGCCCCATCTTTGAAAGGTAGTAGGATCCCATTTGAGCGTCATGATGAATGTTTGCTTGTTAGGATGTGGCCTTCCAAATTCTTTTGGAGAGCTCATGACTTGTCGTAAATACATGGTCTGATTCAAAGTGTATTCTCCCATGCCTTTGTCCTGAAATCTGCCTTTAAGTTCGCCTTGTTTTGATGTCGAAGGTTTTAATGACTCAGGGTCGATGTATGCCGAAGAAGGAACAGCTTCATGATTACTGGGAATGATGGTCTCCGTATGTGATCTTAGGTTATTGCAATATATTAACGGATTAGGATCACCGTTAACTGTTACCTCGACTCCATTATGAGGAAACTTAATGCATTGGTGATATGTTGATGGGACTGCCCTCATTTCATGAATCCAAGGACGTCCTAGCAATATATTATAAGTGAGATCTAAATCCAGGACCTGACAAACCACATCCTTTGTAACTGGCCCAATTCTTAGAGGTAAGGTGACCGTGCCCTTGGATGAGAGTTCTTCATCATCATATGCCTTGATGGTGATTTGATTTTTTGAATTCATAGCTTTATCGGAATATCCCAATTGTTTAATGGTGCTCAATGTACAAATGTTTAGACCAGCTCCTCCATCTATCAGGACTCGCTTTATTCGATGTTTGTGTATGAAGGCTTCAATATGTAATGGCGCATTATGTGGCTGACTTACGGAGGCGTCATCGGCTTCTGTGAATGTAAGGGAATGTGGAATGGAAAGATATCCCACCATGGCTTGAAACTGGTCCACGTTCAGATCGGTAGGAACGACGGTGTCTCTCAAGATTTTGTCAAGAATAGCCTTATGAGCAGGGGATATGCGTAATAGTTCAAGGATTGAAATGAGCGCGGGTGTCTTCCCTAACTGTTCTACAAGGTCATACTCAGGTTTAGTAGATGAAGAAGAGGTGTTTTTAATGGAGGCACCTGGCAAAGTAATCTTACCTCGACGAGTTGAACATGACATTCAGATGTAGGCTCGAAAGAAGATCCAACACCTCTTAGAACAATCTTGGGTCTCTGCGGAGGATTCTCAGGATTTTTGTTCTTGATGGTAATAGTAGAGATATGATTGTCCATTGAGATGTGATTGATAGTTGAGTCATAGTTGTAAGGTGCTCTAGTATAGTTGGTCTGATCATCTGTGACTTGGGCTTTTCCTTTGTCATGCTTTGGGAATGGTTCCTTAAACATCTCATGTTCTTGATTAGACGAATGTCCCTCAATCTCAATGTCACCTCTATCAATGAGATCTTGCACAATATTCTTCAGTCGATGGCAATTTCCTGTCTTATGTCCCTTGCTCTTATGAAACTCACAATACTCATCATCATTCCACCAATTTGGTTTGACCTTTGGTTCATATGGAGGAAAATCTGGAACTGTGATCACTTTGTTTGCCACTAGCTTTTTGAAGACTGATTCAAGTGGTTCTCCCAATGGAGTGTACTTCCTTCATGATCTGGAAGTTGTTTGAGTATTCACTTGATTGTTTGTAGAACTTGATCCTGAAAAGATGAACTTGGGTCTCACTGTATTGGCATCAACAACGCCATCGTTGACTGTGTTCTTGTTTTTATTCCAAAATCTTGGCTTGTCTTTTCCTTTAAAGTCATCTTTGTTTTCCTTGAATAGCTTAATGACTCCTTGTTCAATTAAGACCTTTTCTGTTGCTAGGCCCTTTTCAATAACATCCTTGAATGTGGACAAACAAGCTTTCCTTCAATCATAGCCAATATCCTTGTTAACATTTTGAGTGAACATTTCTACCATTTGTTTTTGGGGAATTTCACAAGAGCATCTGCTGGCTAGATTTCTCCATCTTTGTAAAAATGACGCAAAAGATTCTCCTTCCTTTTGCTTAGTATTGCATAGAGTAGTGACTGAGATATCTGTTTCTATGTTGTAGGAGAAATGCTGAATGAATGCCTCTGCTAAGTCACCCCATGACTTAATACCGGGAGGTAATTGAGAAAACCATTCCATAGCTTGATCGTCTAAGCTCTGCGGGAACAACCTCATCAAATATGTTTCTTCTGCCGCTACCTCAATGCAGGTTGTGAAAAATTGTCGTATGTGTGCCTTGGGGTCTCCCTTTCCTCTATACTTGTCAAATTTTGGCGTCACAAAGTGTGCAGGAAATGGAGGCATTGGGATGCTCTTATCAAATGGATAAGGACATATGTCTCTCATAGTGTATGTTGGTTTTGGTGCACTCATGTCCTCCATTTTCTTTTGTAAATCTCTTATTTGTTGCTCCAAATTGCTCTTGGGAGGAGATCTATTTCTTGTAGCATACCCCATGTTTGGGACGCCAATTTGAGGAGGAGCTTGTTGCATGTATGGATGATACTGATCGTAGACATGTCCATATGGAGGTCTATATTGATGCGGCATATAGGGAGCACTTGGCATAGCTTCATGTTGAGGAACCCCATATCTATTTTGTGCATATATACCATATTCAATAGGCATTTCATTTTCCATTTTGTTGCCCCCAAATTTGACATGAGGTTTCCTTATGTCCAAATTTTGAGGATGCCTTTGAGTATCCACTTGTTTTGATTGATCCATAGCTGGAGCATGTAATTGAGCATATCTATCTGCATAAGGCTTCCATAACGGTCTTCGAAGGTAAGTATCATATGTTTGAGCTTGTGTATGTGGGACTTCTGGTTTTTGAAGCAAAACTGATGGTGACTCAGGCATCATATTCGGTCCTCTATTTCCTCCACTATTGGGTCTCCTTTGATCCATGTTGGAGTGAGTTTGTTGCGAGGGTCGATTTTCCATAAGTTGAGACATGTCAAAGTCATGAGGTATTTTAGCTCCACTTTTTGCCATCGTGTGTAAGAAGTATTGTCTATCCCTCTTCATTATCTCTTCAACCAATCTATTGAAATGAGGATTCATTATGGATTCTTCTATATCTGCTGATTGTATTGAAACGTTGTCGACATTGTCATTATGCGTAGCATTGTTGTTTGTAGTGTCTGTGTTCTCAATATTTGGAATGTGTCTATAAACATCCATGTCAGGCAGTGTAGTGTGCTCAGGATTGAAGAATAAATCATTGTCATACTCATAAGAACTCATGTCTGCGGACTCTTGAGCTTCTTTAGCTTTTCTCCTAGATTTTTGAAGACGGGTTTCAACCATGAACTAGGTGTTTGACCAAGATGTGTGAGACTAGATGAAAAATAGAAAGAGTATGGAAGACCAAGAGTTGGATGGAGTGTAAATGAATCTGAAGTTTACTTGCAATGTCCAAAGTGTAAGACCAAGCATGTAAGTAGTAGAGTAGGTGTGACTTCCAAAGAGAGGATAGTTTCTCTTGATGAGGTAAGCTGACCTTGACCCTAAGTAAGACCAAATGAGACCCAAAGGTAAGAAACCTTGATGAGGGACCACTTAGCAAAGTGTAGTTGTATGTAGTATGTTGACAAAGTATGATGAGGACAAGCAAGTGACCTTTTGACTCAAGTTTAGACAAGTATGAATGTAAAATGAAATGTGAAGCAATGATGGACTATGTGAGACCCAAAGACAGGTTGACTGCTAGATGAAACCTGAAGAAACAACCTAGGAAGCCCAAGTATTCCGAAACTGATTTCTTGTGTTTGTTGGACTCTGAAATTTTTTTTTTCTTGCAATTTTGAACACAGACGCGACTGTAGACTGCACAGACGCGGTTTCCTGACACAGACGCTACTATGTTTAACCTAGACGCGCTTCTGCGATTTTCTTGTTGATGTTTGCTGGACTGTAAAGTTTTTTTGCCCTTCTGGACATAGACGCTTCTGTATACTTCACAGACGCGATTTCCAGACATAGACGTGTCTCTGTTCGACACAGACGCTTCTAGACACACAGACGCTATTCTGCCCTTCACAAACGCGCTTAGACAACACAGACGCGGTTAAAACAGACACAGACACGTTTCTGTAAACTTCGTGCAATTTTTCCAATCTGTGAAGTTGTTTTGTTGTGACCAAATCTGACTGTTTGACTGTTTTTCGTGACAAGAGGACACAATGTTGATGAGGACTCAATGTTTGCTAGTGTTTAGACTCCAAAATGACTCCAAGAAAAGTGTGTTGTTTGATGTAAAATTGTTTTGCATACACTTGAAGACACAAAAGACACAATGTTTTGCTATTTGGTCTTTGAATGTTTGAATGTTTAACATAAGTCAAGCACAATTCTTATGGCTGGCCAAGACAATAGTTGTTGATCCCACATGGGGTTTTACCCCCGAGGCTACGCTATTCAGAGCGGATACTTAGATGCTTGACCTCACTGGCTCCACCCTCGACACTCACTTCTCGGGTCAGCCAAGCATCAGTCCCCATGAAAACTCCCCATGGCGAACTTTGTATCTCTACTAAGAACCGTATGTGTGTGGGCCGCTACCAGAGGTCCGACCTCCTACCCCAACAACTAGAAGGATTTGGGCCTCTAAAACAAAATGGTGCTAGTAAGGGCATCCGCTCATGTGGCCATACATGCGGCACTTTCAGCTCTGTAAATACAGAAGGCTCCCAGCCAGTAGTGGTTACGCCCTACAAATGATCAAATAAATTTGATCAAACGGGTTTATGGGGAGACATAGTGTCGGTATGAACTAATCAGCACACGTTATCCATAGTTTTCACCATGAATACATTTGATTATAGTGGTTCGGATGAGGTGGGTTTTCCTTGCTACCACTTGGGTCGTCCTCTTCTCACTAGTAGTCCTAATGACCACACGGGAAGACAGGCCCTCTAAAGATTAAACAAAAAGAGCCTATTGCTCAAGACACAAAAGACAATGATTCAATTTTAGTGCACCAATGGAAGTGTTTGCTAATCTATGAAAACAAGGCACACAAAAAAATTACAAAACCCTAGCCAAGGCCCTGCAACAAAATTTGTAAGTAGTTTGGGTTGTTTCAAATGATCACCCCTTCCTGCAAGCACACAAGTTAGGTAAATTTTAGGAAAACCCAAAAAAAATTTGTGAAAAAGGGGCCTTCAACAAAAACGTTTTTGCTTCCAAAACAAGCTGCACAAACTTGGTTAGCTAGATCTGCAAGGGTTAGTCCAAAAATAAACCAGATCTGAAACCCTAAGTACGAAATCCAAAAAACTGAATCAAAGAAAGTTTGAAATTCCGAAACAGTAAAAACACAGACGCAGTTATACCCGACATAGACGCGTCTTTAGGACACAGACACGGTTCTATGATTCACAGACGCGACCAAAACACACAGACGCCCGTCTCTGACACAGACGCGATCAAAAGTAACGCAGACGCGATTATGTAACACAGACGCCCCTGTCGGAGACCTGCAAAACAAAATTTGTTGAAAACACAGACGCGATTATTGCCTCCGCAGACGCTCCTTAAACTCAGAGATGCGATCCGAACATTCGCAGACGCGGAAATACCTAAAATGTCGTCGAAAAAATGTCCGATCTGCAACTTCAAAAACGCAAAATCTACAACAAAAAGGTTAAATGCAAAAGGGACAAGAATCCCACCAGGCGTGCCAAAATGTATACGGTGAAAATGGATAACAATGACAACAATATTGAAAGACTAAATGGATTCAACCACTAAACCCTAGCCTAACAATCAACAAAGATCCACCATAACATATGAAGATTACCTAAGACAATGCAAATCAAATGAAATCACAAAGATTATACCATCACATGTCCAATAGGGTTTTGATCTCCATTCTTCCTATCTCCATTGATCTTGCTTGATATATTTGCTCTCAGATTTTTGTATGCACAAGAGCTCAACAAAGAACGGAATGTGGTTGCAAGTAGGATCGTAGTGTAGTCAAGTTGCATGAAAGATCATTAGCATGAGTCATTAGGGTCATTAGGGTTTGACAATGAAGAAAGCATCTTCTTAAATAGAAGACACAATATGAAATGGAGGGTTAAGATTGAGAGGTGTAAAAAGAGAGGTCGGCTAGGATTAGAGGGTAGGTAAAAGAAATACCAAAATAATGAAAGGGGTAGGTAGTGTAGGAATTAAGAGATGAATGACATGTGTCATGTGTAGAAAAGGTTAATGAATTAATTAAATAAATAAAGATTTATTTAATTAATAGTAGAAGTGGGATAATTAAATAAATAAAATATTTATTTAATTTAGGAAGAGGATAATTTAAATAAATAAATGTATTTATTTAAATGAGAAATAAGGCTAGAAGAGGATAAATGAATTAATTAAATAAATAAGGATTTATTTAATTAATAGAAGAATTAGGCTTAGATAATTAAATAAATAAAATATTTATTTAATTAGACATGACAATTTTAGGTGTCTACAGGTTCATTATTCTTATAAATTATAATTTTTATTATATTATTTTTTAAATTATTAAGAAATATTGATTGAATATTGAATAGTCATTCATCTTAGCTTCATGATTTAATATCTTAGATTTATCTTGAACTTTTGTAATTAGTTTCAATGTTTTTTGAGAGTGTGCTAGCTTATCTCTCCATCAATGGTAAAAAATCCTCTTGCTATGAGATTTTTGGATTTTGATGTAGGCGACTCTCCTAAATCACCCAAAAAACATGCTCTTTTACACTATATGAGGGTTACTGCACCCAAGATTCATGCATAGCATAACAAATCAAATTGCATAGAAATTTCAAGAATAAAAACAACTAATTTCTATCACTTTAATAGAAAGAAACATAGATATTAAAAAAATACAATACTTAGCCTCATGGGCTTTACCAATCTTGCAAGGAAAACTACAAATCCAATCTCACATGAAGGAGAACACTTTTCAACTTCAAATTATCACTCCATTTTGAATGATCCACACCACTCTAGATCAACTCTCAATGATCCATTTAACTCTAGATGCTTAAACCTCTATCACAAGTCCCTATTTATAGTTCTCTTATGCCTCTTGCAATTATCACGCCCCCCTCTAGGAGAGAAACACAAGACATAGCCAATAGATGACCTTTCAACTTTCCCAAGAGGCCACCTAAAGAGTTGTCTTTTTTATTTTCCCAAGTAGGTGCCTAAAAAGGTGTATTTTGCCATTTTTATGTAACCATTCAATAAATATGAGTGCACGAATCTTCCCCTTCCTTGTTCTCATGCCCAAAAGAGCATTTTTATGATTTTAGTATTAAAAAATATAGAAAAATATGTCCCTTCTTGAAATTTACAATTTCCTTTACACATATTCCACAAATATTGAATATTTTCAACCCCTTATGCCCCCTTGGACACATTCCTAGGTACCTGGAGACCCACAGATGGTTGCATTTATTTTTATTAATCTAACCCTAACTAAAATTTAACATAAAATATTTTTTGGATGATGCAAGATTGTTCTAAACCACTAGATGCTCCTACATCAGACACCCAGGATAGGAAAATTTTGTGAGCTTGGTGGGTGATCCCACAATACTGGGTTACACTTTTTGGTACATCCTATTTTTTGTTGAAATCATACATTTTTTAGAATATATAATGATTTGAGACTTGAGAGGTCACATTTGAATTAATTAATTGAAAAGAGTTAGATCAAAGCCTTTTAGTTCAAAATCCCTTGGATAAAACCTCTCTACTCTTAAATCATACGTGCAATGAAGTCACCTTTGCACTTATCAAAACCAATTTTCAATTAGCTTTTGGGGGGTCAAATGAATTCATTTAAAAGTTTTATTTTTATCAATATGTATTCCTTTTTATAAGCTTTCCAAATACTATAATTTTTAATATATTTAATTTTATTAATATATTGATGTTTTATTTCTTATGAATGTAGGTTTTTCATTGAACATTAAGGATTGTGTTTCACACGTGGAAAATTTTAAAAATAGAGAAAAAAATTGTAAAAAAACTTTTCCCTAGGTATTGATATCCTCATTTCAACACAAAAAGATTAAGTTAATTCAAATGCATATAAAAAAGGTCATGCATTATGAAATACACCTCTGTCCAAATTACAATTACTCTAACTTAAAAAATTAACTAAAAAAATATATATGTAACAAAAAATTATGAAAAAATATCCATCCACTAGATATTGGTGTGACAAATCTATATTTTAAAAATTAGAATCTCTTTCTTGCAATAAAAAATGTTATGCATTACAGGATAAATGTCATTGCTGAAAGTTGCTGATTACTGTAAATATTTGTTATTAAAAGTTACTAAAAATATGGACAATTTATTTTTAATTATTTTTTCAAAATATATTTAGAATCTATATGAAGAATCTCACAAATTAGTAATTTCCTTCATCTTCAAATTCTTAATGGTTTAGTTGCTATAAGTGTTAGAAAGTAAAGTTCGGGTGCAAAATTTTGATTTTAGTGTCAAGTTTGGCCAAAAAGCGTAACCTAGTATTATGGGATCACCCTGGTCTCAAAAAATGGAGTTGAATGGTAGAGCAACCCATTCAAATTGCTAACAATCTTTAGCAAACTCGATCACTACAATAAATACCTCCAATTGATTCTTCTTTCTTCTCTTCCAACACCTAGCTAGAACAAGCATCCTACTTTGATAACTCTTCTCTACTCTTGTCTTCCTTAATGTGGAATTATCTCCACCATAACCTAGCCTCTTCTATCAAATGTTTCTCCACTCAACATCCCTTCTCATATCACCACTCAAAATTATTCTTATCTTCTTTGTGGGTTTTAATCCACCCATGTCCAACCACCTCCACCAATTACATTATTCAACCTCCTATGCACTCACCACCTCAACATCCACTTCTCTAGTATCTTGTTTCTTTACAAGTAACCTTTTTTCGATTGGTTGCTTCATGCTTTCCATCATCCTCATGCCCTCCAAAGGATATTTCTTAGCTTTTGTTATATCTTTGTCTGCCACAATACCATTCACAATCGCAACCTCTTTCTTTTCATCTTTAATGCCTTCCCAAAGACATGTTCCTTTATCTTCAATTGATGTGATCCAATCTACCTCAACAACTACAATATCATCCACTATTGCAACTTTTTATTCACTTTCCTTTATTATTATTTGTTAGAGTAAAAGGCAATTTTATTTAATTAGTTTAATTAAGCCACCTTTTATTCCTTCTTAAGATTCTCTTAGTTATGCATTGTATGCATTTAATAATTATTCTAATTATTAAATACATTCTCATTTAGGGTTGCACCTCTTTTAGGTTTGCACAATCTCCTTTTATAAGGATTGTATTGTATTTCTAAATTCTATTCCCTCTCTGAATGATAAGCTTTTTCTTCAGAGCCATTATTGCTTTTTTGCCTCCATTCTTCTCTTGTGACAGATATTTTGCATGCAGGTGTTCTTGGGATCTCTGAAGTTGTATTTCTCAACTTCTTCATGGTATGAGAGCCTCCATCTGCTTCTACTTGTTCTTGATTTTTCAGAAGATTTTTGGAGGCTAGGGTTTCAAGTTTTTCAAAGCCTTTTATTTGAATTTGGGGTGCTTCTTTGTTTTTGGGCATTTTGGGCTCAAACAAACCTCACTGTTGAGCCGAGAACACCCAAAACTCCTCATTTTCATATAGAAATTGTCCAATTTGGACAACTTTGGCCTCTAATTTTTTTTTGGTTTTTGCCCTTTTAGGGCACAAATTTTGAGAAATTTCGTTAAAAAATAAAAAAATAATTTTTTTTGGGCAGTTTAACAGCTTGCCTAGGCTGCACAGTTATTACACTACCACGGTGACCGAAGCCACCGCAGGGCTTGCTGCCGCTGACATTTTAATAACCATCATGGCCAGCAGCAGTGGCCCTTGGTTTGTTAACCACTGTGGTTAGCGGTTAGCCCACCTGTTAGCTGACCACCACCACTGCCACCAACAACAATGCTTCCGCTCCGCTTGCGTACCACCTCCGCTGGCAGCTCCGCCTAGTCACCACTCAGGCCCCTCTTGCAAGCCTTTTGGATAGGGGGGGGGTGGTTTTTTACCATAACTTGGGCAAACAAAGTCATTTTTTGGAAAATTTTATATCACCGGAAAGATCTCTTCGAGCTCTTTTCAGATCTGGAGGTGAGATTTGAAGATTTTTTCATTTTGTACCTATGTTTTGCCAACAAAGTCGGAGCTCTTTTCTGCACTCTGGGAGCCATAACTTGGGCAGACAGACTCCTTTTTCGGCAAATGAATAGGCATCAGAAAGGTCTTGCAGAGCCCTATTCAGATTTGGGGTCCATTGTTACATAATTTTTACCAGGTACACAAGATATTGTTTGAAGCAATTTTTTTTGCTCTTGCTTTTCTTTCTGGCTCTCAAATTGTACTGGGGTTTGGTTTTTCATCCTGTGGGGGGTGTTATTTTCTACTTTTTGTAATTTAATTAAGAAAATCAAAACACCTGAAACTCAAAAAAAAATAAAAAATTCCTTCTGCATCCTCTATCTAGTCTGAAAGATTACTTAATTAAAAAAACAAAAGAGTAGGTACATGTACACATGGCAAATTCTTCAGTTGAGCTTCTTACATCACATAACTATCACCTCTGGAAAGCTCGTATGGAGAGGCTTCTCAGATCAAGAGGGTTGTGGTCCTGTTTGGATGAGGCTCAACCTCAATTGCAACGTCCTTTTGAGATTCTTTAGCACAATAATAAGATGGATGAGGCTATGGGTGTCATCTTCTTACATGTTTCAGACAACTTGCTCTTTCACCTTGATGGTTTACACACTCCTTGGGCTATGTGGTCCAAGTTTGCTAATCTTTTTGGTAACATCAATGAGTTCAAAGCATTACAGATTGAGGCAGAACTATCTTCTTTGTTACTTGAGTCCGTTCCTCACATTGAGGACTTTTTGAACAAGTTTAAAACCACCAGATCTATCCTCCACAGTTGTCGTAAATATAAGATAGACACATAGTGTATCTAACTGATTCTTTCTAAGCTTTGAGGTCCCTATCAGATATTTGCTTCTACATTTTATTCTACTATGGATGCCTTGGGTGCCTGTTTCACCATGCCTTCATTTGATGTGTTCTATGATCGCTTGACTCGTGAGCAGGCTCACCTATCTCAGTTGGACTCTCTCACAAGATCAAAGAACAAATAGTTGGTTGCACAAACATATAAAGAGAACAAGAAGTAGAAATCAAAGCCTAGGAAGGATTCAAATGGTAGTGAGAGTCCCTCCAAGCCACCACCTAAGTTTGATTCTAAACCGAAGTCCTATCCCAAACAGGAGAAATATTTTAAGTCTAGTGAGTCTTCCTCCAAGACTAAGAAGAAATCCAAAGAACTTTGTAGTTTATGTGGCAAAGAAGGACATCTAGTTTCTTGGTGTCGGAAATGATTAGAGGCTTTGGAGGAAGCCATGCAACAACATCATATTTCTTCTCCTCAACCTCCTTCTTCCTCTTCTACTGGGAAAGGACATGCTCTTTTTGCACAAGCTATTACTTCTGCATCCACTTGGATTATTGATTCAGGGGCTTCTCACCACATGAAACACTCTCAACATCTTGTTACCTCACTTGCTCACAATGATACTTTACAGATTACAATTGGTGACTCAACACAACTTTCAATTTTAGGTTCAGGTATTGTTCCCTTGATAGGTGGTTGTATTCAAGATGTTCTTCTGGTTCCTAACATTTAGACAAACCTCCTCTCTATTTATCAGATTTGTCATTCTAGCTCTAGTAAAACAGTTGAGTTCTCACTACATGATGTAGTTATTAGAGAGCTCCATGATCCTGATTTGGTTGTGGCTACTGACAGTGTTGATCCCGATTCTCAGTTATACAGGTTTGATGGCTTTGAGAGTCTAGATGGTTCATGTGTTTCTCTTGTAGCACATGTAGATTCAGTGAGAAGACTTTGGCATGAGCGTTTTGGCCATGTCAATTACAGATACTTACAACAGATGAGCACACAGGCACTTGTGATTGGGCTCCCTCAGATACCCTGTACTGATGGTGTATGTCGAGGTTGTGCACTTGGCAAACATCATCGAGATCCTTTTCCTACAGGTAGAGCCACACGTGCTAAGACACCCTTGGATTTGGTACACAGTGATCTTATGTCATTTTTGACTCCATCTTTTTTAGGGGCCAAGTATGTGCTCACATTCATTGATGACTTCTCCAGACGTACATGGGTGTAGTTTCTTAAGTACAAGTTCGATGTCTTTGATTCATTTTGAGTCTTTAAGACATTTGTAGAGAACCAGTCTGGTCTTTCTATCAGGAGGATACACATAGATTATGGGAGAGAGTATGTGAATCAGAATTTTACATATTTCTGCACAGAGCATGGTTTGCAGCATCAATTATCAGTTCCTCACACCCCTCAACAGAATGGTGTTGCTGAGAGAAAGAACATAACACTACGAGAGATGGCCAATTGTATGCTTCAATCACGTTCTATGCAACCTACTTTTTGGGCTGAGGCAATTAATTGTGCCACTTATATCTAGAATCAGATGCCTCATAAGGCATTGTGCCAGATGACTCCTGAGGAGGCTTGGTCCCTTATCAAGCCTGACGTTTCATCATTCTGAGTTTTTGGTAGTTAGGCTTGGGCATTTATTCCATATGCTCATAGGAAAGACATGGAGAGGAAGAGACAAAAAATCATATTTGTTGGCTACTATGAGGATGTTAAGGCGTACAGGTTGTTTTATCCTGATTCTTGAGAGGTCATGTTTAGGCGAGATGTCCAGTTTGATGAGAGCCTTCCTCAAATGGATTCTCCATCACCAACTTATCCCCATTTCCTCCTCCTCCCTCTTCATCTTTTGTGGATTCCTTATTCCTTGAGGATGATGCAGATGATGGTCCTCCATCTCCACCACCACCACCACCACCCACAGCTCAGCCTTTGCCCAAGTGGGCCCGGTTTACAGTTGATTTCGCTAGTTCTATGGCAGGTGATCGTTCAGATTCTCGTCGTACTTGTGCACAAACATCTGGTTCTAGTCTTTTGAGTCATGCCATTTCGGATGATCCTTTTAAAATTTCAGAGGCGACTGGTCACCTAGAGTGGGATAGGGCCATGGATGAGGAGTATTCTTCTTTGATGAAGAATTTTACTTGGGATCTTTGTACTCTTCCGAAAGGAAGAAAGTTGGTTTAGTGCAAGTGGGTGTACCATACCAAGTATGCTGCAGATGGTTCTATTAATAAGTATAAGGCTTGTCTTGTTACAAAGGGGTTTTCTCAGGTGGAGGGTATTGATTACTCCGAGACCTTTGCTCCTATTGCCAAGATGAATTATATTCACTTTGTCCTTTCGCTTGCAACTTCATAGGGATGGATACTTTTTCAGATGGATGTGAAGAGTGCCTTCTTGCATGGATATCTTCATGAGGAGATCTATATGGAGCATCCTCAAGGATTTGAGCAGGATTCTTCTCTGGTTTGTAGACTTCGGTGTTTGTTATATGGTCTCAAACAGGCCCCTCGGGCCTGGTATGAGAAGATGGACTCTTTCTTTCTTTCCACACTCTTCACACGTCGTCATTCTGATCCCATAGTTTATATTCAACATCAGGAGGATGATATAGTTATTATTGTGTTATATGTTGATGATCTCATCATTACTGGTAGCTCGTCCTCCTTGATTCAGGATATTTAGAGAGCTTTGATGGAGCAGTTTGAGATGACAGATCTTGGACTTCTGCACTATTTTTTGGGCCTACAGGTTATTTAGTCTTCCGATGGGATTTCCATACTTCAACAAAAGTATTCTCTTGATATCCTTCACATATTTGATATGTTTGCTTGTAAGCCTGCACCCACACCATTTCAGTCGGGTGTTGTTTTGTCTGTCACTTGTTCTACACCTTCCGTGGATCCTACCTTATACAAGTAGTTGGTTTCCAGTTTGTTGTACCTGACACATACACACCTGGATCTTTCCTTTGTGGTTGGTCTTGTCTCTAGGTTCTCCCACGATCCCCATGAGATCCATTGGTGAGCTTCCAAACGTATTTTGAGGTACATTCGGGGCACTACACAGTTTGGCATTCACTATACTTCAGGATCCTCTCACATTGTTGGCTTCACTGACTTAGAGTGGGCTGGTGATGCTCATGATCGAAAGTCTACTTCTGACCTTGTTTTTTGCCTTGGTTCTGGCCCTATCAGATGGTATTTCAAGACACAGTCTGCTATTGCATTATCATTTACAGAGGCTGAAAACCGAGCAACGATGTTAGCTAGTCGGGAGGTTTTATGGCTTCGACAGTCGATGACTAGGTTTGGGTTCCCTCCTGATAGCCCCACTATTCTTTGGTGTGACAATTAGAGTGCCATTCACATTTCCCACAACCCAGTGTAGCATCAGAGGACTAAACACATTGAGCTTCACGTGCACTTCATCAGATAGTTGATTCGGGATGAATTTCTCATCTTGGAGTACATACCAACAGAGGAGCAGGTTGTTGACATCTTCACTAAAACTTTTGCATCTCCGCGCTACCTTGATTTGCGCTCTATGCTTGGGGTGAAGGAAGTTGTCCTTGGGGGGTGTCATTGAGGCCTTCCTTCCTTCATGTTTTTTTAGCATGCTTTTTCCATCTCTTTTTTGGAGTAGAGTTTTTCCCACATGGTTTTCTCTATTTCTCCGGTTTATAGAGATTTGGTTGTGATTGGGTACCTCATCAGGCTATGTTGCCGGGACCCAAATTTTCTTTCATCATGTCGTTGCATTTGCTTTCATGCATTTAGTTTGTAGCTTCTCCCTAAGCTCATCTTAAGGGGGGTGTTAGAGTAAAAGGTAATTTTACTTAATTAGTTTAATTAAGTCACCTTTTATTCCTTCTTAAGATTCTCTTAGTTATGCATTGTATGTGTTAAATAATTATTCTAATTATTAAATACATTCACATTTAGGGTTGCACAATCTCCTTTTATAAGGATTGTATTGTATTTCTTTTCTATTCCCTCTCTGAATGATAATCTTTTTCTTTAGAGCCATTATTGCTTTTTCGCCTCCATTCTTCTCTTATGACAGGTATTTTGCATGTAGCTATTCTTGGGATCTCTGAAGTTGTATTTCTCAACTTCTTCAGTTCTCAATATTATCAATCCTTTGCAAAGACTTGTATCTACTGCCATCTCTTCCACATTCTTCACAGATTCATCTTGTAAGAAGATATTAATATTTTGAAACTCCTCTAAGATGACATACTCATCTTTATTAATCACTTTCTCTATCACTAATGCAACGTCTTTACTCTCAGCCACATTTTAGAAAACCTTTATGTCCTCCAATGGACTCCCATCTACTATTTCATTCTCCTCTTTCTCACCCTCAACTTCTAAAAATTTTCCTTTGTTCTCTTTCTTCATGCCATCAAAAGTATAATGTTCTAATATTTTCTCTTTCCTCTTCACTTGCATACACAGATTCATTTGCAAATGCATATTTGTTAGAAAAATAACGGGACTCCTTCATACCCACATTTTCCTTTTCTCATATCTTTTCCATTTCTCTTTTGGTTTCCCTAAAGCCTCTCATCATATCTCTCATTTCATTCATATATATTTTTTCTCTTGATAAGGGCTAAAATTCCTAAGGGATTGCTCACAACCAACCCCAAAATCTTCCTCTTTTTCATCTTTCATACAAATTCCAACCTGCAACAAAATTCACATTTACACCTATCATCTACCCAACAAAGATTTCTAGAAGACACACCTCTCATTTCCTCTATCCACTCTCTCTTACTGGCAAAATTATGTTGACCTTCCACCTAGCTTCAATCTTTGATGGAGGAAAACAACATGCTCTCATACACATTTCTTCCAACCCAAGGTCTTGGTATAAATTGTCTCACTTTTTGATACCATTTGATGTAGGGAACTCCCCTAACAAACCCAAAAAACATGCACTTTTTTAGTATATGAGGGTTACTCCACCCAATATTCATGCATATCATAACAAATAAAATTGTATATAAATTACAAAAATAGAAATAACTAATTTTTTATTACTTAAATATAAAGAAACACAAATATTCATAAATTACAATGCTTAGTCTAACGGGCATTACCAATCTTGTAAGAAAAAATATTCTCAACTTCAAATTTTTACTCCACTATGAATGATCCACACCACTCTAGATGATCCACTCAACCTTGGATCAACTCTCAATGATCCCTTCAACTCTAGATCAACTCCCAATAACCCACTCAACTTTGGATTCTTAAACTTATATCCCAAGCCTCTATTTATAGTTCTTTTATGCTTCTTGAAGTTATCACAACCCCTCTAAATGCAACTCATAGCCAATAGATGACTTTTCAACTTCCCCAAGAGGCCACTTAAATAGGTGTCTTTTCAATTTTCTCAATAGGCATCTTTGCCAATTTCTATGTAACCATTCAATAAATATGAATGCATGACTCTTCCCCTTCCTTGTTCCCATGCCCAAAAGGGTATTTTTATGATTTTCCTATCTTAAATCATAGAAAAAGGTGTCCCTTCTTGAATATTACAATTGTATTTACACATAGGCCACATATATTGAATATTTTCAATCCCCTATGCCCACTTGAACACTTTGCTAAGTACCTGGAGACCATAGATGCTTGCATTTATTTTTGTTCTCCTAACCTTAACTAAATTTTAAAATAACAATAGTTTTTTGGATGATGCAGGATTGCCCTACACCCCTAGATGCTCATGCACCAGATTAGATTAATAGGAAAATTACTAAAATATTTAATAAAAAGAACTAAGAGAGTTAGATTAAAATAACTCTCTTAATTCTTTTTATTAAAATTTTTGGTTATTTTCCTATTAATACTCCCTACTAAAAAAATTAAACATATTTCCTCTACATTGATAGTGGACACTTTTTTAAGCATTCCTTTCTCACAATCTTAGAAGAGGAAAATAATGTCTATAAAGCATTTCATTTTAAAAAAATAAAATAAATAAATCCAGTTTCCCTTCATCCCTAATATACAATGGCCAAAGGCTCAATGTTACCATTAATCATTCCTATTGATAGATACCTAGCACGATTCTTTTAACTATAAATCCACTGACAATGGGGAAATATTTAGATTTTAGGGAATTCATTTTTCTTTTCAATCTTTCTCCTTCTATTTGTCAAATTTTTCTTTCTCATGTTGAAAATAAGTTGTGTAGGCACCTAAAATTGTCCTTTAATTAATTTTTTTAAATTATTTATTTAGTTATTTTATCCGAATGCCTTCTATTAATAAAATAAATAATTTAGTTTATTTGATTAATTCATTAGCCTCTTCCACCATTAATTAAATAAGTATTTTTATTTATTTAGTCCCATCCCACTTTCCCAAATTAAATAAATATTTAATTTATTTAATTGATGTGACCTTTCTTCTATTAATTAAATAAATACTTATTTATTCAATTAATTTATTTATCTTTTTCTTCTTATCCACATGACAACATGTCTCCCTGAATTACCTACTCCTCAATCTCAGCCCTTCATTTCAAATTAGCCTCTTAATCTTATTCATTCTTATCTTTTATTTTTCCGCTTCTTAATCTTGGCCATTCATCATTTAACCTCTGAATCTAAATCCTTGATTATCTTTGAGATTTCTATAAAAGAGGTTTTTTCCTTCCATTTTTCAGGCAATCATACCTATATTCTACCAAAATCATTATAGCATACACCATCACAACCACATCCATTCCTCTTTGAGTTCTTGTGCAAGTGCAACATAAATCAAAGAGAAACATCATCAATGCAAGATCATGGAGGATAGGAGAACAATGGAGACAAGCCTATTGGACATGTGAAGGTATGTTGGTTTATTTCATTAGCATTTACATGTTTGATAGATTCTTCATTGATGTTGTGTTGAATTAGTCTAGGGTTTAGTGGTTGGCTTAATTAGGGCTCACAAATAGATTCAAATTTGAAATAATTTTTTTTTTTGCACGTCCAATGGGACCTAGATCTCTATTGGATCTTTATTTTTGCAGGTATTCTTAACCTTATATTATTGTTTTGTGCAAAAATTTGAATACTAACCTTTTGCAACTAGGGTTAGATACACAAATGTGCAAGTGTAGATCATATCTCTCAAATGGCTGCAAATTTTTGCACAAAAAACTGCAGAGTGGGGATGGTATAAGAAGCTCTCAGTGCAAAATAAGTTTTGTCTCATCATTTTTTAGCGATTTATAATTTTTTTCATGATTTTTCATGAATATTAAATTTTGGATGCAAATCAATAAATTTTTCATAAAATATTATATTTACAAAAAACTCTCAAAATTCTAAAGGGGGTTTTGTTATTTCTATTTTTAATTTTGACAAAAAAACTAGCGAATAATTAGATCTTTGAAAATTAGGTTTTTGGAAAGGTTTGATCATATCTCTTAAACGGCTATTAATGTTTGCATAAAACATTTACTACAAGTTGGTGATGTTATAAGCAAATTTCAATCCAAAAGTAAGATTTTTTGGATCAATTTTGAGTGAGATATGATTTTTTTATGATTTTTTATGAAAATTAAATTCTGGGAGCGAATTAGTGATTTATCAGAAATTATTATATTTTCAAAAATCTCTCAGAATTATAAGGGGGGTTTGTTCTTTATATTTTAAATTTTGACAAAAAATAATTATCAAAAATATTGAAAAATTAAGGTTTTCCTTAAATCTACTCTCTAGGGCTCAAATAAAAAAAAAATCTATTTTTTTTTTCATTTTCAGAAAGCTCTCAAAATTTTAGTATGGGTATATTTTTTGCATTTTAATTTTCGGAGTCCAAATTACTGTGAAAAAACTCAGACCTTGTTGACTAGGTCAAAAAGCAAAAAAATAAAATTGTAATTTTGTGACGAGCTCAGGTTTTCTTTTTGCATTTCTAGATTTTCAGCTAACCCTTGGTACTAACAAAGTGGTGCAACTTGCTTTCAGTTGTGGAAGGCTCACTTTAATCCTTTCTTGCAAGACCTAGCGTGGAAAAGTGGTTATTTTAGCAACTTCTAACTTGTGGTTTTGTAGGGGTAGCTAGTTATGTTTGTCCTTTTCTAGATTAGCTCACATTTGGATTTGGTAATTTAAAAGGAAACTTTGTTTGCCATGACTTGTGCACTTGCACATTTGTTTTAGGTTAGAACCCAAGGTGTTGCGAAATTATCATCTCCCCTTGCGCCTTCGTGGATTTTGGGTGTAAGAGAAATCATAATATCTTCTTTTTCTTTTGTAGAGGGTCTACCTTTGGAGAGGTGATCACTCTAAGGGGAACAACCTAAACTAGTATTTTTCCCTGATCAGTTATATAAATAGGGGAAAATTAAAAGCCAAAGCTCAAGTACCCATTTAATCATTGCTTACAATGTCAATTGGGATGTGGACATATGGGCCATGTAGAGTTAATTAGAGACATGAATGTCTCACAGTTGCAACACATACGCAGGGGTCCCCGATCAATGACTAGAAACCTATTTGTAGTAGCTCACCCTCTTTATTGAGTCTTTGTATCTTTCTCGGTGCAAGGTTGTAGCATCACACTTTGAAGTTACTCACCATTTGTATTTCCTTGAGTTAAAGACAATTTTTTTGGGGTTGCATAAGCTAATTGTGGCTTCCAAAAAGAGGATAATTAGGTTATGCCTCCAAGCCTAGGAACCCCTACTTGTCCTTCTCTCGCAAAGAGAAGAATGTAAAACACTCCTTAAAGTGATGCATATTTGAGTTAAACGAAGGCTTTAGAAAGCTAAGGGTGGATGGTGAAATACTTTATAGAGCTTGCATCGAAGTTAGAGTTGATGGGGAGCTCAAAATGGAAAATAAAGTTGACAAGTGAAAGGTGGAGGCAAAAAAAGTAATGAGGATGTTGAGGTTATTGTAGAAGATGATATTGTGACTATAATAGTTTGCACGATGGATGAAATAATAGTAATAACAGGCGTAGAGGGAAAAACATGGGTTTGAATGATTGTTATGACAACCAACATGGACGACATAGACACAAACAATCATAGAACTAGGAGTAGGGACCTACATAGTAGATGATGCAGTAGTAAGAGAAAGTATTATTGCAGGTGATTGATTGGAAGGAGTAAGAGGAGAAGCCTGCACAACCAATGAAACAACTATGGTAATAGGTGCATAAATGAAAGTGGATGTAGAGATAGAGAAAGATGGTTGCGTAATGGTGGAGATGATATTAATGGTTGTAGTGGAAGGCACATAAGGTATAGTATGTGAAATTGTGGCCATGAAAGCGATTGCAAATTGTGAAAGAGGAGGAAGTGAACAAAGAGAAAGATGAACAACATATTGAGATGGGAGGAGGGGAAGAGAAAAGCATACCTAAGATGTTGTCACTGGGGTGTCAAGGCTTGGGTAATGATTGTCACTTCTTCCTCCTCTTTGACATCAGGCAACTTCAATCTTTGACCTCTTTGTCTCTTTTCAGGCATTGTCATGGATGAAACTGAACCTTCTCCACCCAAACTCAAGTAACCATAGGATTGCTATGATGTTGGGGGTTTCCTTTTCATAAATCAGGTACGAGAATTTTAGGCAACCGCATAAACCGCTGTTACTTTTTAGGATAGAGGTCTTGTGGATGGTCTTTCTTCTATATCCTTTTTTTTCCTTCTATTTAGGGTCGAGAACTTCTTCAACATCTGATGACCCCGGATGTTTTGCTTCCCACCTTGTATTCAAATCATTATTAAAAGGGTTGATATTATATTTAGAATTTAAATCTCGGATCTCTTGTTGATAGACCCAAAAATCAACCACTTTCTCTTCGCTCCAACCTAAACTTGGCAGCTCTTTGCTCATAGCTACAAGCAATTTAAAGATGATTTTGCATCTATTGTCACTATGTAAAAATAAATCCATGATGGCATGTCGATAGTAGGCACAAATGATAAATCAACACATGAGTCTGGGATTATTACCTTGAGTTTATGCCTTGAGTCCCAGTATAGATGAGGGACATGAGTTACAATGATTTACACATACCAAATAAACAATTTCTAGGATCATAATTCCAGGTGTCACAAATAACATCTTCAGTTTATCCGCCTTCAATTCTTGTTGCAACCACTTGGATGCACAAACCTTTTATTTTGTTTTCTTTTGTGCAGTTTGAATCTGCCATGCAACGTCTTCCCATGCTTCCAAAATGACCAACAATGTGTCTTTAATTTATTGCCAACCTCAAAACATCCTAAGCTTCCACCCTAATACCAAATGTCATTCTCCACGCACACTGTTAGCTTCTTTTATTTTTTCCTTATAGCTTGCCCACACCTTAGACACATAGGGCATCGTCTATACAGCTCCTAGGATGTACCGACATGCAGTTATACATATATATATGCAACATGTATTATATGCATAGGATGTTGGTGCATCGTAGGGGCTGGGTAGATGATGCTGACACATAGCGCGCTATCAGAGCTTTTAGAGCCTTCTTTCCCTCTTGCCTTTGAAAACTTCATGATGCCAACACATTACACATTACGTCGTGAGCATTACTCAAAACATAAAGCCTTCATTGATGTCACGTGGGGCCTCCATGTGGGACGCTCATACATCTTTGTGAAAATGTAAGGTTACGGTCTCACTAGAAACTACATCATGCCACCATTTATGTGGTAAGTTTGAACACCCAAAGAATTAAGGCCCTTGGATTGCAATAAAGGAAGCTAAATTAAAAGGATGAACCATGAAGCATTCCAAGAATTCAAAACTAACTTGAAATGAGCTTGGCCTTTGGCCACTATAATGGAATCTACATAAAGAAAATACATTTTGCATATGCTTATGCTGTACATTAAGAGTTGAGTATATATTAATATTTTATATTTAATTTTTAAATGTTTGAGATTAACAAATCATAAATAAAATGCATATCCATTAAGCTAATTTTTCCAATTTAATCAATCATGGTGTATAATAATCAATTATCCAATCATAATACATAATGTACAACCTATTCATGATAGGAAATGATATATATGCAAGATGAATGCATCTATGTGTGTGTGAGAGAGATTCCATCATGTCAACCATTATCAGATGACTAGATCACCTCTACCTCAACCATGTTCTCATCTTCAATCTTGTTCACTACACTCATTTTCACTCATATGAAAACATAACCATTATCAAACAATTAGAAAATAAAATCTTTTACTTTTTTTTATTTGAGACAATTTTTAAAATTAACAAAATCGCAAGTAAAATCCATATCCATTTAGCTTTTTTTTTCTTTAATAAATCATGATGCATAATCATCAATTAGCCAATCATAGGACATAATGTATAACATATTCATGATAGGAAACAATATATATGCAAGATTAATGCATCTATGTGTGTGTGTTTGATCCCATTGTGCCAACTATTTCCAAATGGCTATATCACCACTACCTCAACCATGTTCTTACCTTAAACCTTATTCACTACACGCATTTTCACTCAATTTTTTGTCAATATGTTAGTACATAAACCCATTATCATAATAAAAAATCTTACAACAAAATACTTCAATATCATATAAATCTCAATTTCATGCATTTTTTATATGCACGCACACACATTTATCAATGAATTCAATAACAGGTCAGTTGTTCCAATGGTCTCATTCAAATTTTATGTATTTATTAATGATAGGTTTGCAAGTGAAAACCATAATGTGATAACATGCAACTCTGGAAGATAAAAACAACCAAGAGGCAGCAAGTAGCTTACATCTTGACCCTAGAGCTAGGAAAAACAACTCAAATAAAGTGTTCAATAAAATTATTTTTCAATGTTATTATTTTCACATGTATGGTCATTTTGTAAGTGAATATAGAAATAAGTAGCATGATTAGTCAAAGAAAAATTAAATGTAGTTGACAGGAAAGAGGATAAACCTTAGCAATCAAATGCATTCATCATAAACAACATTGATTAGTATGGCAACACTAAAGTTTGGTACGTGGAGAATGGATGTAACAACCACATGAGTGGAAATAAAATCTTTTTTGTGTTCATTGATAAGAATTTCTAATCTAAGATAAAGGTGAGGAACAATGAAATTATTCTAGTAGTAAGCAAAGGGTTTATCATGATATATGTCAAGCATGGTGACAAAAGAGAAATAGAGAATGTTTATTATGTCCCATAAAAAATAAAAATAAAAAAATAAAAAAATATGATCTAATAAGTGTTAGACAAGTAGTCCAAAAAGGCTTGAAAGTGTTGATAGAAAATGGAGGGTGTATTACCTTTAAAAAATATGAGAGAAATAATAAGATAGGAACAATCCAAATGACAAAGAATTGGTTGTTTCCTTTATGGATGCAAATTGATTTCTCAAAATACTTTGCGACTTCTTCTCTCAAGCATGAAAATAGTACAATAGTACCACAATAATAAGCATTTAATATGGTCATCAAATACCCCATCGAACTTTTGTATTTAAGATATGCACATTTGACTTATTTTGGATTATTTTTTATCCAAAATAATATGGTTTGGTGGTTACCAACTATAGTAGAGCTTGGTGGAAAATGTGAAGCTTGAATTTTAGGGAAACAACATAAGCAACCCTTTCAGTGAGAGAACTCTAGAAGGGTAAAATAAACATTAGAGTTTGTACATTCAGACTTATGTGGCCCTATGCAAACCCTCACCTTAGGTAGAAATTAAAATGTTTTTATCTTTATTGATGACAACAAGATGAATATGCAGGTCAACTTCTTGAAACATTAATTTGAAGCCTTTGAGAAGTTCAAAGAGGTTAAGGCCTTGGCAAAGAAGCAATGTAGACACTTTATTAAGGTCATCAAATCGAAGAGGAGGAGAGTATGTATCCAAATAAATTTTAATTTTTTTACAAGAATGAAGGCATCAAGAGTGAGTTTACAACTAGCTACACTCCATGATAACATGTGCTATAGAACATAGCAGAAAAATATACAAGAGTAGTAGTAGCTACAATTAAGCATAGAATAGTAGCTCCAAAATAAAATATAGAGCATACACTATGATAGCTGCAAAGGTATTTTTGAAGACATTCTTGTAATCAAATTGTAAACATTTTGTGAAAGATAATTTAGGATAAATTTTATATATATATATATATACAAAGTGTTGTTATCCTTCCTTGGTTTGCATTACTTTTTGTCTTGTTTCATTCTAGCAAAGTGGCAACAAATTTGTAGCCTCTATAGTTGTTTGTAATTTTTACCAACAAATTGATATTAGACTATTTCACGAGGGCTTCATTGGCTAGGCAATATTTATATCACGTGCATTCATATTGGGGGGTTTAATATCCCAAAAACGAGGGTACAATATATTGCCTATTGGTGAAAATAGGGGTTTTTTTAAATTCAGGCTATGAAAAAATGCAATAATTGGCGAAAATAGGGGGCTTTTAATTCAACCTGTGTATTGGGAGGGGGTGACAAAAAATGAGTTTAGGGCAATATTTTTTGAAAATAGGGGGATTCTTTAGTATGTCATGAATGCACGTGCTATAACCTAGGTTCACTCAGTGAAGCCCTTGTGGACTATTTAACCCCATAATTTAGTTTCTCTTTCTACATCAACAATTGAGTATACTATAGCAATTGTAATAGCATGTCAAAACTATTTGACTATAGAGGATCCTAGTAGACTTGAAGGAAGAACAAGAAGATTGTGCAACTATATATTGTGATAATGAACCATCAATAACCCGATTTTTCATGGATGAAGTAAGCACACTGTTTATAACTATTGCTCATGGAATAGTTGGGACTCAAACCTAGGACATTCCATTAGTTGTTGTAATGCTCTACCACAAAAGCACTAGGCCACTAGCGCTTTTGGGGTCAATCCATCATTGGTACAAGTATCTTATTTCCAACACTCCTCGTAAGCCAAATTATATATGCTTTGGGATCATAGCCTAGCATAACTTTGATACCATGTTGATTTGCTACAAATGGACCAACTAGGACTCAAACCTTGGACCTTCCATTCGCTAGTAGATCTCTCTATTGTTGACCTGCTAGCCACTTTATGGCTAGTCCATAATTGGTTTGTGTGGCTTATTTCCAACATTAAAGTCGCTTGTGTTGTGCTTCCTTTTTTAAATTTCTCATGATTCTAAAGAGTCCAAAAGGTCATCATTCATTGGGTTGAAGACTCGAATATCTTGGATCTCATAATGTTGAAATATACCAAAATAGGATTTTTAATGAGGAGAAATTGAAGAGATTATTTATAAATTGAAGCATTTTTTCATAAACGACCATTCCAAGAAAAGCAATTAGCCCCAATAGAAAATTTTAATCTCAACTACATCTCCCACATAGGAAAACTTGGCATAGGCATTGTAATCTCTTTACATTGAAAGATCATAGGCATTGTTGGACAATGAAAACTTGGCATAGCTTCATAAAGTCATACTTGGATAGACCCTTGATGTAATGCATGCTCTACAATGGACATGCCTTTCAAAAATTTTGTGGTCAATCTAATGACAAAAAAAGAAGAATATGTCATATTTAGTCCGCAATACCAGACGATCTGTTTATGGATCTATAGATGACTTATAGTAATATGGGACTACCTCGTACTACTTGGGGGAGGCATCTAACTATGCTACAAACAAGGTGTACATACCTTACCCCATGCGAGGTTTGAACCTGTGACTTCTTTTTCAAGAGTGCAAGTTCTCCATTACTAGGCCAACTAAGGTGCTAGAAATGATATGGAGCATTTCTTTAAATATTTGGTAAATTGAAAAATCTATAGATTTTCTAAAATGGGTTTAACTTCATAAGATGATGTTACTTTTAAAATTGGACAAAGATTGTTCTTCTTCTAATATGAGGGGGATAGAGCTTCCATGGTATCTGAAGATGAGATCAGATGCACATGATAACGTGCAATCGACATAAACATAGGGTAGTATATTTGAACTTTGAACCTATAAGTATCTGATAACACCTTTCCTGAAAATAATGGTTGGAGCCAAGAAATCTTTGCAAATTGCAAGCAATCTGCTCACCTGATCTTAGCATGGTAGAAAAAGAAGTCTCCAATTGCTCAACATAGGCTTTGACAATGTAAAAATAAAGAGTTGTTTTTTTTGTTGGTCTTTGTCAACCAAAAGCAAGTAACCCAAAAGGACCCAATGCTTGCAGTTTTATGTTACATTATCTATTTTCATTAAATTTCCAAGATAATTTTTTAAAAATTTAAAGATTTCCTGAATTTTGTACTAATAGATAAATTTAAAATTTGAAGTTCGAAAATTTTATAAAATTCATGTTATTATTTTTTTTAGTAAATCTATAATACAATAATATAATTAAATCTACCAATAAAAAAAAATATAATTAAATCTAAAAATTATCCCAAAAAATTGTAAACATATGATATGTCACAACATAATTTGAACAAATAGATGGAAGAAATTTTGAATCCTAATCTAAAGACTCCTTAAATCTAAAAGTTCTTATATTCCCACACAATATTTTAATTTATTCTCTAACATAATTTTCTTTTTCAGAGAAAAATATCTAGAAAATTCAAAACATTGATTGTTTCTTTAATTTTTGCCATCTTACACTTTTCCATGCTTACTAATACCAAAATATCGACTATTTTTTTTTCAACTTTCTACACAGTTTTCCACGCAAGCTCAAACATGAAAACAAAAGCATCTGGGTAAGAATTAAATAATAAAAGTTAATAATTATATGCATAAAATGTAAAAATAAATTTTAATTAAAAATTATTTTATAAATTTATTGTATTAAAAAGAATAAAATAAGTTCAAGAAATAACTTAAGAATGAAAGAGTTAGAATTGAAGTTTATTTAAATGTTTGAAATTTTGATAAAATTGAGATATTATATAATAGAAAATATTATATTTATGTCATGGAAATTTCTATTTTTATGTCATGGAAATTTCTATTTTTAAATAGAGAAGCGCATATTATAATAAAAATAATGATTTTTATATTTCATTTAATTAATAAAAATAAATTATAACTTAAATTTTTTGAAATGAGATTGAGATCTTTCAATTATAACATTTCAATTATAATCAAAACTAAAAAATTCTATTTAAATCTACAAATTTATAATTTATAAGATTGAGATTTTCAATTATAACATTTCAATTATAATCAAAACTAAAAAATTATATTTAAATCTACAAATTTATAATTTATAAAATATCAATTGAAAATAATAAATCAAATTATTGTGGCAGTTGACCCTATAGTGTAATCTTGAAATCGTGACACTGGGTTCAAACCCATGGAAGATGGAGAGAAGAGGAATAAGAAGAGGAAGAGGAGGAAGAGGAGGACGTGATAGAAGAGAGTGTTAAAGAAAGAAAGTGAAGAATCCTTGCATTTCACTGATAAAAAAGAATCAAACTATTGTACTTCAAAATAGTTCATATATACAACCTCAAACAAAATGAATCAAGATGCCAGCAACATTTCATAATGACTTCCTTGTCTAGGGTTAAAGATAATCAAGGCAAGAGTGGGCATTTCTTATAAAATGCAAATGCTGGAGTAGAAACAAGGATGACCTGTAGGGGCAAAGACTCAGTCAGATGGTAATGTGTTGGCCTATTTTAGGAAGATATCTCCCATGTAAAGCTGGTTTAAGATTGATAAAATGTCTTATATCTTTCAAGTAAAATAAAATGTATCTCTCCACAAATAAATAGAAAATACAAAAACAATTAAGCTTCACACCTGAACTAGATTTAGTTTTTCTTCTCACTTCCCCTGCAAATCTGAATAAATAAGTGCAATACTCTGCAAATTTCCCTGCCATCCCAATGCCACTGAATGACTTTTCCACTCTTACATCTCTTCCTCTCTCTCCACAGATAACTACAAAATATAAAAAACTCTTTTGTTTCATCTTACGCTGGATTTGGGTTTTCTTCCCACTTACCCTGTATTTGGTTGCAATTTCTAAATGAATAAGTAAGAGCAATGCTCCCATCCATTCTTTTCAGTACGTATCTTTCCACTACAACATAACATGCAAATTTTCCTACCTTCCCAATGCCACTGAATGACTTCTCCACTCTTACATCTTTTCCTCCTTGGTCTGATCCATGTCTGCCTTGATCCTCTCTCATTCTAGCAATGATGGGCCAGCTAAGTTTCACACCAGTAGTTTTCCCCTCCTGATTCCCTACACCTCTAAACAAAACACTCCCATCATCATATGTAATTTCCTCAATTGCCTCCTTCCCAAACAGTAGTGCTTCTTCCACATTGAGAATTTTGTCCACCACAACATCATTTTTCTCTCCAATCCTACCTTGAGTAGAATATATCTCTTCCCAAAACTTCTCTAGATCCATCTTGTAGAAGGGACACTTCATGAGCTGGTTCTTGGGACTCTTCAATGGAGTACCCACTTCATTGATGAAGATGAAGGGACAGTACCACTCCCCAACTATCACAGCAGGAGAACTTCTTTGTGAAACAGGAAATTCAAAGGAGGCTAATTGTGCTCTCAGGTCAGCATTTTCCCCTCCAACATGAGGAAGTCTTCCCTGTTTACCTCGCAAGTCTTTGGCCAACACACACCAAGTACGCATGCGAAGATACGCAGGAGAGTAGCTATTTGAAGCTGTGCATTGTGAAATGAAACCTGATTCTGCTGAGGTTATCCGCAAATGTTGATGTGGGTTGGTGGGCTGCAAAAATCTGGGAGGGATGTCATTCACACATTGACAAAAGCAACGTGGTCTGATGTCCTCTGGAGTAGAGCATGTTTCCACTAATCTGTCCACACCATCAACATACAATTAATCAGTTATGTTTTGTTAAAGGACTACTTTATCTAGTAATCTGAGAATGTTTTCAACATACAATTAATCAGTTATGTTTTGTTAAAGGACTACTTTATCTAGTAATCTGAGAATGTTTTTGATTAATAAAAGTAGGTATTTTGAAAGGGTTTCTGATCTTGGTATAAAAGTAAGAAAAGATAGACATTAAGCACAGCAGAACATGATGGAACTTAAGAGAAACAACAACAGAGAAGAAAACAGGACTCTATGAGTCTTGACAACCTACCAACCCAAAATCAGGGTGGTTTGAAGTCAAATTGATCCAACAATTTTTGTTGCATCCTAGAATAAAGATTCAATAATTCAATACTTTAGAATACAAATTCTTTTGGGTTAAACTGTGTATATACTTATTTGATCAAATAAGTATATACACAGTTTAACCCAAAAGAATTTGCACTCTAAATCATGGACTAGAAAATTCATCCCATCTATTTCAATATTTTTTTTAAGAATAAGAGAGATGAAGATGTTTACATAAGTTAGAATATCAAAACCTTCAATCTGCATTCTAAATCATGGACTGTAGAAAATTGATCTCATCTATTTCAATATTTTTTTTGAATAAGAAAAATGAAGATGTTTACATAAGTTTGAATATCAAAGCCTTCAATCTATTAATCTACAAATATTATTATCTAAGTTGTATACACTGTTGAAAAGCATTCCAGAAAATGTATTCTTTGCAAAGCTCAAAGCACATGTAACATCACATAATAGAGTCAGCTCTAATAGCTTTTAAATAACAATTAATGAATCTTGTAATGTCTCCAATACACTCATTTTTTTTAACAAAAAAAATGGGACTTTTTATTGATACCAGTGTAGAGGAAGAGACTGCTACAAACCAAAAGAGCATAAAATGTGGAGGAATCAGTTTACAATCAGTTACAATCTGAAATTTTGTGCAGTCAAGAAAGAAGTTAAATGAAAAGAAATATCAACACATTCACAATTACTAGAATCAAGAGACAGTAAGAGTTTCTAGAAACTTGTAGAAAGGAAATTTTGAAAATTTCAGTCACAAAAAATGTTGGGAAAAAAGGCAAGCAAAATTCAGTCAATTGACTAATCTGAAAAAGGAAATTATCTTTACATGCTCCCATAGACTCGCTACTTTTATAACCAGCTCAATTTATGAAAATCACAAAACAATATCCCTCCAAATACAGATCACATATAATCTCAACAAATTTGATATATATGTCCGATAAAAATCTAAAAGGAACATGAATAAAAAATTGCCAGTTTCCAAACTTGCATAATTTTAGATACTTTTACCCTTTGTCCTTGCCTTGCGCCAGCACTACATAGTAGCAATGGGAGGAGATGGGTTGGCCCAAAACAGGAATCATATACACTTTATGAAATGATGGTGCAGGGAACGCATAATCCCTTGGAGGGTAGAAGATTGCTAAGCACTTGTCTTGGGGAAATGGCAATTCTCCCAGGTAATTGCCTTTGCAGCGTCCCAAACAGCAGGATGGATATGGAGGATCACTGTTCTCGGCCTCATCATCTCCCTGAAGTAAGAGATATCCAGAGTAAGGGCCTGCAGGCGGTGGGAATAAAACATGGGTATTGGCATTTCTTGCAGCTCCAGGCGGTGGGGGTAGAACATTGGCATCTCCAGCAGCTGCTTTGGCCTGCCTGTAGGCTGCTACAGATATTGTGGAGTACATTGATTGATCAGATCCCAAAGATAATTGTAGGAAAACTTCAAGTTTCAAATATAAAGAGTAATGGCAATTTCAAGTATACCAATCTATTGGTACTCTTAACTGAACAGTAGGTTAGAGTTTTGCATCATGCAATGTGAAATCCTCCAAAATACTGTGTGATGTTGCAAATTGCAAGATATTAACATAAATATAGTGTTCAATTGGGTAGGACCATTTTGAGTTGTAATGGTGAAATAACTTTAATTTGTCCTTTCTTAGCTTTGCATCGTGCAATGTCCAAATGTAAGATATTAACATAAATATACTGTTCAAGTATAAACTTTAGTGGGTAGGATAAGTGGTCAAATAACTTTAATTTATTCTTTCTTAGTTTCTTGAATGATCTTAAGTTCCAACCACTTTGCATACATCATCCTATTTTATTTTATTCTATTTTGTGAAATTAAATACATATTTATACATTTTCAAAAGAGATATGTTTATTTTTAAAAACTGGTATGAAATCATATTTAAAAGTTATATATAAAAAATTGAAAGTTTATATAGTTTTAAAAAAGAAACGAATTATATATAATCACACATTATCACATTATTATTTTTAAACAAATAAAATAAAACTGAATACAACATTATAATGTTATAAATGAAAACTAAACTACAAGAACTAAAAAGCCAAAAGTTGGGGAAGAGTCCCTATCTTCTGACTGACCCCATACTTCATCAAGCTAATCATTTCCACTGTTCATGTCAGATAGAAACGTTGAGCTTGCTTGAATTAGAAAACTCCTTGAAAATTTAAGAAGAAATTCATTAGAACTTAGTAGTGAAGTGTCCATCCTTCAAGAATCACCAACCCATGAATATCCTTGTATCAATATTGTTGTGAATTCAAAATTGTGACCTTGTCAAAGGATTGTAGTTCAATTGATTGGGTATAATTGATGAGGACGATGCAACATGTTCACAGGGTGGCCATTTTGATGAATACGATCATCTCCGCTGTGTAGAAGAACATATTTGAAAATTTTCCAATAAAACGACCAATAATTAAAATAAAACTAGAATTACTTGCTCTACATAATACTACAAACCAGGTTTAATATACACATGATTTAAGTTTGACGGAGATATATTTGTTTGATTAATTAAAAAATCTACTCAAAATATTTTGGAAGCAATAAAAAAATGTATGGTGATAATTATCTACTCTACAAACTAGCTCTTAACATTAGAAGTCACTTCAATGTTTTCCTTAGCACACATTTCCATACATGAAAACACAAATATCTTAGGTTGAGTACATAGGTCCAAGCTATTGGATTCTTTAAAGTCAAGCAAGTTAAAACTGTTCCTATTTATAGAATGACCCACCACTTGCCAAGCATTTTAACATTTTGTAAAGCAAAATATCACCTTTCCTAAGTTTCACATTTCCCATAAATTCTTCCTGCTAGATTTACAGGATATTTTTTTAATGACGCTTTTTATCTTTGGGGCAAACAATGACAAGGAGGTTGACGAATTCCAGATAGCCTTTGGATACCAATTCTGCCATGGGGCCTCCTTTAGTATTGATTTTGTGGAGGTCATCACTGAGAATATGTCCAAGAAATTGGGTGTTATTACAAATCTGTAAGTAAATGGATTATACACGTAAACACACTTCACCATATCCATAAAAATCAAGAGCGGAACAATATATCAACTTCAGATTCTATCTAACAAATCAAAGGCTAGAGCTTATCAATACAACTGGGCAATTTGAGGACTACAAAATACATGCACATCCACAATAGTGGCATTCCTCTTATCCCCAAAGATGGACTCTTTACCGTCAGATCTTTTAGCATAAGATAAACCTAAACGAGATCTACCAAACCTGAGATCCCCAACTCCAGAATTTGTGTCAGGGCCTGCAAACCCTCCCATGACAGGAGCCATTGGAGGTCCTAGCAGTAACCCATCTGCCCCAAACTGAGGCCCTCCTCTTGCATAGTCAAAAAGAGCAGCCCCACTTCCCCCCACTTTCAAAAGCACCTCTGGATCATCACTGTCTTGGGGCCAGTAGAACAAAAATGCATCAAAGCTATCATAGTAATCATCTGTGCTCCTGTAACCCTCTGGACTGAAGCCTCCAAACCTCTGGCCTTCTTCGGTATATCCCACAATGACACAGGGACCCTTGAAGTCACAGTACTTGTGGAATGACTTGGCACTGAACCCATCTTCAGAGGCTCTGTAACAGCACTTCAGCTCCTTTCCTGTAGGGAGAAGATTAGAATGTAAGTGCAGTGTTTGTAGATTAAAAAAGTATAAATTGATTGCTTTGATTTTTCTGGTTTTTCACCTGCTAAGAAGGTGGTTGCCAGCAGAGATGGTGGAAATGGGATGTCTATGGTGTCATGGTATGTAGTGTAGGATAAGGGCTCCTCGTTTTTTGGATTGCCCCACCCAAATAGGGCTTTTGGGGTCGTTAAGTTCCGTTGGGGTCTCTTGGTGGGTGGGACTGGGGATATGTCATGGGACCTTGTTTTCATGTAGGGGGTGCCCTTGGGAAGGGCTAGTGGGGCGTTATGAAGAGTAGGCAGGGGATATGATGGGAGACGTATAAGAGCCATTTTATGAGCTTTACTGTGGGAGATCAGATGTTATAGCTGTGTACTTTATGAACATGTTATTTTAGTCAGCGTTTAAGTGTAGTAGAGTCTTCTTATGAGTTGTTTATTTGTTCTAATTAGCCATTTCATAAAGGTGAGTGACTTTTTTTTTTAAATGAAAAAATAAAAAAAATATTTATTATTTTATAGATATAAGTTTTTTTTTTGTTGAGCGGTCAGTACTTCTCACTATGTAACTCTTTTTGTATTGAATAAATTTTTACCTCTTTTTTAGTAAAAAAAAATGAGTCTATTAATTGTGGCAAAATTAGGAGTGCCTATATAATAGATATTGTTTAAACATCTATTCATTTAAGGAGTATCTGGTAAAAATGTAATTCAATGGTCAATAACTCCTTTATTGCATCGTAGGGTTTCGATCGAATAGTTATTGGTGGGTAGGTTTTGAGTGAAATGCTCGACCCTATTTTTTATTTATTTTATTTTTGCTTGTTTTGGTCAAATAGGTTTTGGTTCCAGAACCTATTTGATTGAGTGTACATCACCATGTAGGTGCCATGTTGATGCCACCAAATTTCAATCGAAACCTTTTTGATCGAATATGTTTCACTCAAAAGCCTTTCAATTGAAGTGATTTAGCTAGCCTAAAGTGTGACACATGTTTTTACTCTTACCCAAATTCAACTCTCTTCTCTAGTTGTTTGGCTGATGATTTTCTCTAATGTGCTAATGCAAATCTGAGTGCAAGCACACAAAGTCACACATCTGTAGGAATTTCTTAACTATTGGGGTAATGCTCCCTACATGGTTGCCAAAGTCCCAATCCTTGCTTCCTCCCAACCTTGAGGTCACATGCATGGTCATGCTCAATCTACTAGGCCACATTGTAGATGCTAATCTCAATGATTTTAGTTGTAGTTTCTAGGGATGTTGTTACTTGTGAATGGTCTCAACTCTCTCAACCACCTTTAGTCTTTTCTCATGCGCATGGTGTTCTTGGTTGACTATATTTTGGCAACTTCCCTCATCTAGATTGGCAATTTGCCTTATTTGTGCTTCACAACCTCTATGCTGGAAATGTGGTATCAACCTGCAGGAGGAGAAAACAATTCAAAGAAACATTGCATTAGAGGTTATTGATCCAAATAAAACAAGTTAAATGAATCTAAACTCTTTAAAATCGTTCCATGTTCCTCTATCTCCAAGGATCTTCAAGATTCAAGGTGGCTCTTAGCTTGGAAGAGCACTCAATTCTTTAAGATGACAACCTAAAGAACGAGATTTAAATGATTCTAAGATCTAAATGGAATGCAACCACGATCTTAGTGAATGATAAGATGAGATGATGAAGATGAAATGCAAAACTAGATGATTAAGATTTAGATGAGTTCCAAATTGAAAGCTAAGATGATGCTAATGAGTTAATTAAGCTAAGAAAAAATATGCATCTAAGCTAAATGAAACTAAAATGCTATGATATGAATGCTTGATGCTTTGAAGATGATGAAGAGAGCTCCTTAACCTACAAAATGACTATAAGTTTGATGCACAAAAGACTTAATTTTTTTGAAGAAGGAATGGGCTCTATTTATAGGAAAAATAGGGTAATGGATGGTTGAGATTGAGTAATCTCAACAAGGGATAGGATTGAAAGTTATCAATCCATGTTTACAATTCTCACCAATGAAATGGTGACAATTGTCAACAAAAGGTTGCTTGAGAGGAGATGAAAGAAACATTAAATGCTTGAGAAGACACGAAGGTTACCTTAGGAGGTAAGGGTTAAGGTTAAGTTAGGGTTATCCAATGGATAAAGCTTTTACCCAAGGGGTAAACTCTTGTGCAAGGGTTAAAGGGATAACCAAGGTTAAAGCCATGAATGCTTGATGAGACCCTTGGGTTAGATGAGGGTTGAGTTAGAGAGAAAGTCTCTAATCATGCAAGAAGGTTTAGTTAACCATTAATGGTTATGTAAGAGCCTTAAATGGTTTGGAAGACTTTGAGGGTTAACTTGTTGAATACATAAAGCCTTAAATGGTTTTCAAAGACTTTGGAGGCTTTGAGAAGTGACTTCTCTTTGCTTAGGATTGTGACAATACTTAGGAGATGAATTAGGCTAAATTGGAAGTGATTAGAAGAGTCTAGAAGGGGTTTAGGAGGCAAGTGGGAGATGCAGGATTTTGCAAGTGGAGGGAAAAGGATTTTAATTAAAATAAAATTGCTTTATTTCAATCAAATAGATGCAACTTGCATAAATACAAGTGGGGGATTTAAATTAATAATTTAGATTTATTTATTTGCAAGGATCAATTTAATTAAATGTAAATTTTATTAAAAAGGGGAGAAAGGGGAATAAATTGATATTTTTAATTAAATATGAATTTAATTAAAATAGCTAGAGGGGGGGATTTAATTAAATATGAATTTAATTAAATGACTTAAATAGAAGAAGGGTATATTAATTAAATCTTAATTTAATTAATAGGCGATTAGAAGAATATGGATATTAATTAATTCTTAATTTACTTAGTAGGAAGAATTAAGAATAATTCAATGAATAAAATTCACTTAATTCATTGTGCAACTTTTAGGTGTCTACATTTTGTCCCTCTTTTAGTTAATGTGCGACCACATGTTGATTCAAAGAAAAATGCTCAATTTATCGTCAAAATTTTTGATATGATGCCGTGGATATGAAAAATTGATTTGATATGAAAAGTCGATATGATGCTCCATATTTGATGAACGATATTGATGATGCCCCAGATATGAATAATTCATTTGATATGAAATTCGATATGATGCCCCAGATATAAAGAATGGATTTGATATGAAAAGTTGATATGGGACTGATATGAAATTGATACAGAGATTTGATATGATAATTTAGATATGAAACTAGAAGATGAATAAAAAACAATCAATTCAAAGTTAATCAATTCATGTTTACAATTCTCACCAATGAAATGGTGACAATTGTCAACAAGAGGTTGCTTGAGAGGAGATGAAATAAACATTAAATGCTTGAGAAGACATGAAGGTTACCTTAGGAGGTAAGGGTTAAGGTTAGGTTAGGGTCATCCATTGGATAAAGCTTTTATCCAAAGGATAAACTCTTGTACAAGGGTTAAAGGGATAACCAAGGTTAAAACCATGAATGCTTGATGAGACCCTCGGGTTAGATGGGAGTTGAGTTAGAGAGAAAGTCTCTAATCATGCAAGAAGGTTGAGTTAACCATTAATGGTTATGTAAGAGCCTTAAATGGTTTGGAAGACTTTTAGGGTTAACTTGTTGAGGACAAAAAGCCTTTAATGGTTTTCAAAGACTTTGGAGGCTTTGAGAAGTGACTTCCCTTTGCTTAGGAATGTGACAATAATTAGGAGATGAATTAGGTGAAATTGGAAGTGATTAAAAGAATCTAGAAGGGGTTTAGGAGGCAAGTGGGAGACGTAGGAAAATGCAAGTGGATGGAGGAAAATTTTAATTAAAATAAAATTACTTTATTTCAATTGTGGTTGCAACTTGCATTTGTAGGATTTTGGAAGTGGGGGGATTTAATTAAATGCAAATTTAATTAAATGGGCTAGAAGGGGAATTTAATTAAATGTGAATTTAATTAAATGACTTAGATAGAAGAAGGTATATTAATTAAATCTTAATTTAATTAATTGGCGATTAGAAGAATAGGGATATTAATTAAATCTTAATTTAATTAATTAGAAGAATTAAGAATAATTAAATGAATAAAATTTACTTAATTCATTGTGCAACTTTTAGGTGTCTACACAACCTATACAAGATCAAGTGTGGGAAGGTGCTCTTACTAGCTGGGGGCCTATTGATGATGGTGTTTTCCCTACTAATGTATAGAGTAAACTTGATGATTGCAATCCCTCTCTGACTAATGTTGCTTTTATTGCTTAGCAATTTTATCTATGTTTATTTTTAATTGTACATTGTCCAAGTTTGTTTATTTATTTATTGTTATTTATCTTGGTCCTACCTAGACTTTGAAGGAATGTCATTCTATCGCGATCTTTCTTTGTGAATAGTGTATTATTATTATTTTAATTAATAAAAAGTAGTATAAACATTATTCACACACAAAAAAAATTACTTACAAAATAAGTTTTTTTAAAATGAAAGTAAAGAATGTAAAAATAAAATAACTCTAAATAATTCTGCTTTCAACTATTTTTTTTACAATCATACATTAAACAAATATAAATAAAATAATTATTTAGCAATAAAAGCATTCTACAATGGTAGCGAGGAGTGAAGTGTAATTGTGTGTGTTCTCAAGTCACTTAAATTTGATAACCTATTACATGTCAAAATATAAATATAATATTTGAAAATAATTAACACATAAAATTTACATAGACATCCACATGTATAGTCTTATCTTTTCATTGGAGAAAAAATAGACTAAGATGATGACTTTGCTAGGATAATAGTGACGAGGTCATAAATTGCACCAAATGTTGGCATAAAGCACAAAGAAAGTCATCCCTACCATTGTTGCACAAACCTATTGCAAATCATTGTTGTTGTTAAAGAGAGTTGTGAAAGTTCTTTAAAACCATTTCCAAGCATATTTTGAATCCTAATAACTTGTAGCATCATCTTGAGGGATTATCTAAATATTGTCAAGGCTTGTTGAATAACACTAAGATGGAGCTTTAAATGAATGTTACTAGGAGTTTACAAATTTGATGAACTATGCACATGTGTAGAGGATTCTATTTGGTTTGTGAAGAACTAATTGGAAAAATCTAAGTCTTCATGTTTTATATTTAAACTATGTTTTTTATTTGTGGAAAGAAAATGGCGTGGAAGGCATGAAGGAAGAGTTGGACATTTTGTGTAATTGTATAAGTATTCTCCTTTACGATGACTCGAAGGGTGACTTACTGAGTCTTTTGTCACAATAATGGGTCTATATCCTAGATTATTATACACATCAATACTTGACCTAAAAGTGCCATATTCTAGCATCAATTACTGTTGAGTAGTCATATAAAATGGTTGACCATGTGTTCATAACTCCTATCAAAATCCTATGGAACCTCTATAATGAGTTCCATCTAATAGTGTTTATAAATGACTAAATGAATCTAAAAAATGTTGAAGAATTATAGTATGATAGATTACCTATATCCACAAGGTATTGATGCTCTTGTTTCAACAATTTTTTTTTGTTAATTTGGACACATACAAAAAAAGTTGTTTTGTATGGTGTAATGACATTCAAATTTGTGTTCTTACATTTATATTTTGGGATCTTATTCATATAGCGGTACTTGTATATGATTATTGAGGATTGTGCATACCACCATTTTTTTTATATTGGCATCTATATGGTACATTTTACAAGACATTTATAGTATTATTATAGTTTGTTTATTATGTTGTCGATTATTTTAGTTGGTTATGCTCGCATATGATCGTGCAACTATTTTCATGTTTATGATGTTTGACCCCATTTGAGAAAATTGTATGTGCTTTGACTATTATATATGTGTGTGTGCACGTGCGCGTGTGTTATTTATGTATGTATATGTATATATATATATGTGTATATGTATATATATATGTGTGTATATATGTATTTATATATGGATATGTATACATGCATATATATGTATATATATACACATGTATATATACATATATATGTATACATATATGCATACATGTATATATACATACATATATATAGGCTGTAGCTATTCTAGCTCCAAAATGATATGGCTCGATATGATGCCGAAGGCATACCATTCAAGTACGTCAGGTCCATGAGAGCGACGTTCCTGGGACCCACAGATGACATGGAGGAATTCGCGGCTGTGATGACGTGGATGATGTTGTCATTCTGCATTTGACGGAAAAGCTTGCTCGCGGTTAACACTTTCCCGGCCGTTGTCACTGCAATGTGATGGTTACGGTTACATCGAGTGAGGCGGTTAACATACCGCTGGGCAAGCGTTTTACATTTTCGGTGACTGCCAATTTCGATTTTGCGTCGACTAACATGACTAATATCAGGCGGCGACCACGTGTTATGGGCACAGTTTTCAATTCATTTAAATTTTTTTTTTGAATGAAAACTCCATTTCGTGAAAATTGAAAATATATTTCGTCCGGTAGCTGCATGCAGAGCGCGCTGGTGAGGCGAAACAAAATATTCGACCCTGGAAATTCAGGCTGTAAATTCATGTGCCCGGTTGAATCACTGAGCGAAGGAGGTGTGCTTCTATTGTAGTTATAGGTATGCATTCTTAAAATATGTGTGGCTCCGAAGGGGAGGAGAAAAGCCAACCGCATGCATAACCCAAGTTGTCTGGGTATATTGTTAGTCGTATACCCTTGTCGCTTGTTAACACGCAAGTTTTTTTTCATGTGCAGGGAGGAGGTATCGTAGTGTACAGGGGGTGGTACGATTGAAGATTGTTGTTTAGGGTTATGGTGGCATCGGTAAATTCAAACCCTAACAGATAAAGATAGTTTTATGATTCCTTCGTCAACCCAGTGTTTGAAATTGTAAATTTTTATATCATTTTTGTATCGCAAAGGTGGTTGTGAGTGTGCCCTTAGGAGGTGTCAAGAGGACAACGATTTGGGTGGAGGCTTAGGCGGCTGCGGTAATTTGAAACCCTAAGACATTCAATTTTTTTTTTTAATTTCCTGTGTCATTTTGTGTTCTGTCTGTGAAAATTAGGCATCATTTTGCAGCATGGTCGTGTCAGGATACCAAGGTTCCCTTTTTGATTGTTGACGACTGATTTTTGGGATTTTGTTGAAAACCGTCAGGGTTTGGATTGTTTGTTTGCGGTTTGGTGTGTGTTAGTATATATATATATATATATATATATATATATATATATATATATATATATATATATATATATATATATATATATATATATATATATATATATATATATATATATATATGTCAATATGAAGCAATACACACACACACACACAGACACTCGCAGACACACACACACACACACACACACACACACACACACACAAACATGTCCTCTACAATACAGAGGAAAACAATAGAATAAAACATAGATAAAAGAAACTATGGAAATATTATGCTCTGTTTCCATTATTCTCAGGTGCTCATTAGATAAAAAAAAGAAAACCTATAGTCCCATAAATCCCCCTTCAACAATGAGCCAGAATAGACGGAGGCTGCTTCAACAAGGAGCCCTTCAACAATAATGTTTTCGTTCGCACATTAGTCTTACTTTTTCCATGTTAGGCAAATGAAAAAGGCACCATGTTTGCTATCATCAAACAAACAACAGATCAACTCCTAATTGTCAGCAAACAACAGATCAACTCCCAAACAAGAGCAGGTCACACACAATCAAGGAATGGTTGCATCAACGAGTCAACAACCTAATTTTGAGGAGTCTGTTTGCATCAAAAGGCAAACCATAACATGTAAACGAGGTCAAGACCACGTAGAAGAAGCTCAATTTGAAACAAAACATTTTATCTCACTTTGTCTTTCATGTAGCTATTAGGTGCCTGCCACTTGTATTTGCATATATATATATATATATTTATTCTCGGACATGTATGTTGATGCATGTCATTGGTACGATATGTCCTTTTTGGAGCCAGAATAGACGGGTGTCATGTATGTCGATTCATGTCATTGTTACAATCTCACTTTGAAGCCAAAATAGACATGTCTGACACAAGTTGGAAGCACCTAATCACACTCAAAAGTGCAGAATAAATATAAATGCATATATATGTGGGAGGCTATGTGTATTGTGGCTCAACATTGGACATATCGTACCAACAACATGCATCGACATATATTTCCAAGACATGCATACCATGCCAACTTCTCGTGGTGCTCCGACCCATGGTATGTGATGTGGAGTTGTTGTCGAGTTCTCGGTTTCAGTCCTTGGCGCCCATGCAAAATTATGTGGAAATGTCGAAGGATGGCTGCGGCATGCTTCGTGGTTACTGCCGGTTTATTGTGCATAACATGCACATTAAAAGCTTGTGAATGAAGCAATCACATTTGGAGGGCATCTTGGCAGGAAGAAGAGGTCGTGGGCTGCAAAAACTTGGTACTTTTGTCAGAGAAAACACTAGCATGAAACTCAAGTTACTCTCGCAGTGGGACACGTCTATTGTGGCTACAAAAAACAAAATGGGGGGACTAACACCCCATGTTTGTGGTAGGTTTTTAATCGTAGGTTTTGTATTTGATGGCTGCTTCTGTCTAACACAAGGCTGTTAGTCTGTATGATTTTTCTATTTTGGAACCAGAAGAGACACAACCTCTCAGACCATTGTTCATGTACGAGTTGTGATTTGATGCAGCTAACAACAGTAAAGCCAAAGGCTAACACGCGATGCAATTTACCATAGCAGATGGAGTTAGTCAATAACAAGGCTTGAGAATAGACAAATGGTACTGCGTGTTAGTGACATGTTATCCAATTGCATCCATTGAATGTAAAATATAGTGTAAAACGTGTGACTAAGTTGCATGTTAGTCAGACCATAGCGTTGATTTCAAGTCGGAATAGAGGCGTCTGTCCTTGAGCGCACAACAATAGTACGGAAATAGATGCTTGATATAGACAACTCTGGTACTATGGCAAATTGACATATATAATTTAGGTGATATAAATTACTTAGTGGTAGTTTATATTGGATGTTAAACTGCAATTTCATATATGAACATGTAGGTTCCTTTTTTGTCTTTTGAAATGCATGTACTTCCCAATGTAGATTACCAGTAACATGAGTTATCCATGCAGGTTGTTCATTTTCAAGGACTATTGAGTAGTCCCCTGGCAAACATCCAGACGTTCCCAGGTTGTTGCTCTGTCTCCCTTGTTTAATACTACTTGCACTGTAATGTCCACTTATTAATAATCTTTGGGCTTGTGCAACTTTTTGAAAGGCGCTTGTTATATATATATATATATAGTTTTTTGTATATAATTTTTTTTATGTAGCACAAATGTATGTATAAATTTCAGTTCTTGACCATGTAATATTAATGTCCTTACTTTTACTGAATTTGATAATAATTAAAATGAATAATGCAATTGGCTGATGCGTTTTATTATATGCTATAGATGCACCATATTAGACAATAAGATATAATTTTCGAACCTGAACACCTTAATATTGTTATTTATGGATCTTCAAGTCATGAAACCAGTGTTGAATATATGAAGCAGAAATCCTGATTCTTGCGAACTATGTGTTATAAATTTGTATATATTCTGTTGATTTGCATGAGAGTGTTAATGTTCATCGTAGTGTATTTGTATTTCTAGATTATTGATGTTTGTGATGTTTGAGAAGTACATGTGTTTGATGATCCAACTCCAATCTGAAATGTTATTTGGGCTTCTATTTGAGGTGTCTCGGGTTGGCATGACGAACTCCTCATGTGTCTATCCTTCAGAGTGTTTTTTCCTTTTTTCTTTTCGTAAATTAAGAGTACGTTTTTAATAATTAGTACTATTCCCATGTCAACAAAGAGATGGAAGCTTTAGAATATGCACTCATTTCAAAAGACTTGTGTCTTTCGAAAAATGAATTGGAGGTCTCTGTACCCATTAATTATCGTGAAAGACTTTGTTAATGGTAATGAATCACTGTTTATTCTCTGACATAGATTGACCATCTTAATTGCTGCACACTTGTTTTACAACATTGATTTTGCAATTAGCGGTTGCGATTGACTAACCTGTCGGTAACACATTGTAGGAAAGGTCCGTTTTGGAGCTAGAATAGACACAACCGATCCGTTAGGTGTGTTTTGCATCCTTGTTTATCAATCCTTAAGAAAGTCTAGTTTTTGTGTTATATTTTGGATGGGGAGAACACAGGTAGCCTTTTTAACAACGTTGGCGATGTATCATAGTCATTATTTCATTGCAATTGCAACCAAATATGTTCTAGAGAGGAATGTCATGGATAGTTTATGGCTAAACTGTTAGCTGGGTTGTACATAACACAACGACACGCTGACTTTGTATTGGAATGTGGGCATAACTGGTCATGTGTTGGCTGTGTCATTTGCAGTGAATGTGTGGTGTTATTGATAGTGTGACGAATATGAATTGCATTTTTTTAATGTTTCAGTTCAATCATGTCAATTGCGTTGCGAAAAAGGTTGAGGGAAAATGCTGATCTTGATTATGGGTTGCTGGAGCTAAAGGCAGATGATCTCCTGGGAGTTGGCCGCGTTCACTTCCCAGTGACACGTGACATCGTCTTGCCTGTAAGCTAAGTAGTTTTAATGGATTATGTAACATGTAGTATTGCTTGGTGTTGTAACTGTTTAATGCTTGTGACTGGAGAGCTAATTTGTATACCTAGGAGAGAGGTGGGCTCTCATATGCGGGAAGAGTTCGGTATTCATATCTGAAAGATTCAGGTGTTGGGCTTTCACATCTGGGAGTAGTTAAGGATTCGAATCTGAAAGAGTCGGGAGTTGGGCTTTTAGATGCGCGACCAGTTGGAGATTCAAATCTTAAAGTTTCAGGAGCCGGGCTTTTGTATCCAGGACTAGTTGAGGATTCAAATCTGAAAGGGTCAGGAGTTGGGCTTTCAGATGCATGACAAGTTGGGGATTCAATTATGAAAGATTCAAGAGTTGGACTTTCACATCCACGAGTAGTTGAGGATTCAAATCTGAAAGACTTAGGAGTTGGGCTTTCAAATGCACGACAAGTTGGGGATTCAAATCTGAAAGATTCAGGAGTTGGACTTTCACATCCATGAGTAGTTGAGGATTCAAATCTGAAAGACTCAGGAGTTGGGCTTTCAGATGCGGGACTAGTTGGGGATCCAAATTCGAAAGAGTCAAGGGATGGGCCTTCAGGTCAGGGACTAGTTGGGGATTCGAATCTGAATGTGTCACCAGTCGGGTCTCCAATTTTGAACCCATTGTCAAGTTGGCTTCTCAGCGACTGCAGAACCACACTGGTAATTATTTCTCATTGCATTATATATTTTTTCCATCATTGCATGGCATGGTTGGTGGAAGTTGGGATTTATAAGTGGAAATGTAGATATATACACGGGCATAAAATGGATTGATGATGTGTGCTATTTTATTGAACAACATTATGATAGTGGCTATGCTGGTGAGGAAGATGAGGCCAGTGGAAGTGTAGATGAGGCCGATTATACTGATGCTCGAGTGGTGAGAGTGAAAAAGGGGACGTTTGTAGCGAGCACGAGGTGAGCATAGAGCAGGAGGTTGAATGGCAACATGATTCTGTCAACGGTTGTGAATAGGAACAAGGAGGGGCGAGTAACAAGGAGGTCCACTTATAGTCATTATATGTTGGATTATCTTTATAATGCTTGATTAGTGCAAAATTGAATGTGACTCTTTGTCTCTGTTGGCTGTGTGTAGCAACAGGCCGATCACAAAAGAGAACATATTAATGGCAGGTTGCACTACTTTTGTCTCTTTCGTTATTGTTCCGAAAATGGAGGTCGTCGGTTTTGAGATCTGGGGAGGCTCAATATGCATAGAGCCAGAGAACATCAACTACCATTTTTGGGAATTGCACGACGTAGTCGTCAATAGTGTGGAAGTGGAAAGCGCAGTGCCGATCATAGGAAGAAATCATCATTGGAGTTGAAAAAGAGGGAGTCTAATATTGAATACCAAATGGGCATAAGATGCAGTATGCAAAAAAATGTGTCACTGACTGGGTCTGTATGAAATATGGCAAGAAAACATGTGATGAGCTTCCTACCGAAGGGAAGGAAGAGATAAAGGAAGCAATGCGAGTGTACGACAATAATTCGGTTAGGGAGGTGAGAAGGAAGAAGGTTTTAGAGTTACTGCAAAGAAAGAATATTGCAACAGAGGTAATTTTTTAGTGATCTTATTTTTTTACAGTTTACTAAATTCCTTTAAACATGTGAAGAATGACTTATTGAGGTATCCTATCCTGGTGCCCAGATTTTAAGTGACAGTGCAGGCTATGGTGAGGAGGTTTTGTCATCGAAGGCTAATCGCGAAACAAACGTGCTAGTGAATGAGGCTGCATCTGTTTCGTTGGGGAAGAAACAAGAGAGGAATGCTGCGAAAAAATCAAGGCAGGCTTCAGGTCATCAAACAAAAGAGGGTGCACCTGTTTTGTCGGGGAAGCAAAAAAAGAAGAATGCTGTGGAAAAAAGAAGGCGAACTTCACATCCTCAAACAAACGTGCCAGCCAATGAGCTTGCATGTGATTCGTCGAGGAAGCAAGAAAAGAAGAATGCCACAGAAAAAACAAGTCTGACTTCAGATGACGCGACACGTTTGTCATCGAAGGTGACTGTCTGTTGGCTTGTCCATATGTGTGTTTTCATTGCATGGTATGCTTTGCACTACACTGTGTAGTATGTTGACTATTTCGTCCATGTCATTGTAGGGTGATGGGGTTCGTGGAGGGAGCATGGACTATCCCGTGGTATTGGATGACACAGAATGCAGTGTGTGAAAAAAATTAAGTTGAAAACCTCGGGTATCTATTATGTATAAGTCCGTTTCGTTAAAGAAGTTGAAGGAGACGTCGAATGAAAAATTGGGTGCATGCAGTGCTGAGAAGATTGTGGAGTAGTCTCATGACTTGGGCCAGATGATGGACGATACAAACAAAGAACAGTTAATGCAGTTGCCTGATGACACCATGTGTAGTGTTCCCGAAAAACCAAGTCCAAAATCTCAGACGTTTGTTAGGAGGGAGAAGGTGAAGGAGACGACAATTGAAAAACCGAGTGAATGTAGTGGCGAGACAATTGCAGAGAACCCTCCTCAACTGGGGCAGAGGTTGGAGGATAGCTACAAAGATGAACAGGTAATGCGGTGCCATTGTGCATGACATGTAGTGCTATATCATGACATGGTGTGTTATACTATACAGTAACTCTTTTTTTATGTAGTTGGCCGCGGTATTGGACGAGAAACTTCACAAGTCTATTTCGAGGGAGAAACTGGAGGAGACGGTGAATGGAAATTTGAGTGCATGCAGTGGCGAGAAGATTGCAGAGGATACCACTCAATTGGGGCAGACATTGGAGGATAAGAGCAGAGATGAACAGGCATTGGGCTCTTCTTTTGGATGACAGGCGGTGAGGGGTAGTGTTATACTGGAGCATTTTTTATGATGTTGTGGTTTGTGTCCATTATCTGTGTTCCTGTTATTGCCTTAGTCATGTAAAATTCATCGGCCTTGGTCCAGTAGTGTTCGTAGGCATATGGGTTTAATGTGTACTTACACTCCTGTACAATGTGTCACGTTTTGCAGCATAATCCGATAGAAACAAGCATTGACAAAGAGTTTGGGGGAAATGATGATGGATGTACAAATGCAGACTATGACCGCGATGGGGGCAACGGGCCGGGAGAGACAACTACTCCAGTACTATTGTACTGCATTGGCATGGATTCATTTGACTATGTTTGATCGAGATGTATAAAGAATTTTATTTGAGCGACCGTGTCCACTCATTACTGATGCAGGCAACCGTGGAAGACAAAGAAGAGTGTGCCAATGAAGATACTCACGCTGTTGTTGTTGGAGTTGAAGTCCACCTACTCCTGGATGGGGCAGTGGTTGGGGAAGGCGTTGTTGATGGCCTGGGGAAGGGTGTAATGTGTCATACTATTCCACTCCCACGACATTGTGCTAAAGTTCTCATCGTCAAAGTCTTTGATGCAAATGCCCAGTTGCCTTTCCCAGGTCCTTTTGCTGATGTCTTTTCGGATTCCCTAAACTCATGGGCGGTGTGGCCCATTGAAGACCTGGTTTGTTCCCCACTCTTGGTAAGTTTCGAAGATGACAAGATCCCTTCCTCCACCTTCTCATTCCATCCTTTACCTTATTTCAATGGAATGAAATAGGCAACACTTGTATGATGTTGTTTGTATGTGGCAGGATAAAGTTGGCGAAACTGTCCAGCCACAAAAAGAGGATGTTAAACGCGGCCTTGTGATCAGACGGGTAAGTCACATGCTGCGATCACTTGGCATCACCCCTCCCGAGTTGCATAAGAATGAGAAGAAGCGTAAAGCATTTTATGGTGCCGTCAACTCCATTACGTAATCCAAACAACAGAGGCGATAAATATTCTTTGATCATAGTTGTTGTTCCTCTTTCCAAATATTTCGAGCGAGATACTGTGGTGGAATTTCAGTCTTGATAGACTTTATTCAGATGGGATTTGGAGATGTTATATTGACATGGCTTTTACGTTAGCATAGTTTAAAGTTTAAACCCTCTGAATTATTGTTTGTCTTAGATGAATTGTACATTATTATTCAACCTTTCCTGCTATTTTAAGCACCTTTCCTATTATTTTAAGCAAAATAACTGTAAAGGCTTGATTTGTTGGACTCTTTCATGGTGATCCTGCACCATCAACTACCCTTTAATAACTTCACAAACCTTTCTTTGGTGTGCAACATTTTTAATAATGATAGTTGATGGTATAATAAAGTCGATGATAGTCGTTTACTATTCAAGTTTTGTTCAAGGTCTCTTATATGTTGCATATGCATAGGTTTTGTTATTGCGTACCAATAGAGGGTCCCTACAACTCTTTTACATATACAGATGAAGTAGAATGTTTGATTGAAATTGTAAACCATGTGCTCTTTCCACTGTAGCTTACGACAGTTGAATATACCATTGTGATTGTTTTTGAACACTGAATCTGAAATGAATTAACAACAAAAAAATAACCCCCCCAAAAAAAAATGTATTAAAATACACTAGATTTCCGTTATAGTTTCATGGCATATGTGTAATAAGTTGGATGCAAGATGAGGAGTGCTGACTGATGGAGTTATCTTCCCAAAACATGGATTCCCAATTGGCAGGTAACCTGCCGCCCAAGTGCCCAGTTTAGTGAACATGTCAACTTTACCGAACACGTTAACTTTTTGTATCATGCATAATGTTATTCATTCCAAAAAATGCAACAGATAGCAGTTCGTTTCTTGTTGGCATAAACTATTGTTTCTTGCATTTTTCATGTTGTCTTGCCCACCTGTCTATAGATACTTCTTTTTGGCGTTGTTTGCAGGGATGGCAATGGGAAGACCACGGACAGGAAAAAGAAAGGGTGTCGAAACATTTGTTCCGCAGAACGGAACGCCTGCTACGAATTCAAATGCGAATGGGACGACCGATGTTCTCACCTCCAATGACGGTTTAGGGAAGTCTGCAAGACAACCACCACCGTCCTTTGCAGACTGCAATGATGGGATGGACACAATGAAGTTTGACGCCATGCAAGTAGAACTGCTAACGCAGAAGGTTGAAATGGCCCATGCTGAAAATGAAAGGCTGAAGGGGATTGTTTCTCATCTTGAATGGAGACTCACTGAAGTGAAAAGGAGATGCACCGAACTCAATAAGAAATGCACTGAACTCAATAAGAAATGCATGGAACTCAATAACAAGGTCATGGACTTGGACGATAAGAATATGGACCTTGAGCTGGAAGTGCGTGGTTTGCAAATGGCAAATGAGAGACAGTAGGTAGTTCATGAGGCGTGTGCTAAAAACAACAAAATCATAAGTGACTAGATGCAGGGGATGCTAGATGTTTGTGCGCAACGCGCTCAATACTGGAAACAGAGGTAGGCAGAGGTGTTTGCCTCTGTAACCGATGAAGATGATGAGAATGATGTGCCTCCCCTTACTCCGACCACTGGGGGAAGCAAAAGTCATTTAAATACTCAACCTCTACCTCTATAACAGGCTTGCACTGTTACGAAAGTTTTCCTATTCAATAAAACGTCAGCAGTGGTGTAGACTTTTTGACCGAATTTTTTCTTTCTGGTTCTTTTCTTCGGGAGCCCTTCTTGAACCAATCCCTTGAACCAGTTGTAAAAATATATTAAGTGGCCTTGGCACCTTGTCAAAAAAAATAAAAAATAAATAAATGTGATTGACTTCACTTAAACATCAATGGTTAATGATTGGTTTGTTGTACATTTTTTCATGCTTTCTAAATGGTTCTATGTGGCTTTTCTACACGTCTTCTATGATGAATGGTTTTCGCACTTCTCTTAATAAGTTAATATGACTTCCCAATCAGTGTTCGCAAACCAACTCGGGTGAATCTATACCTGAAACTTAACTTTAGGTTCAAAGCTTTTTTTATAGTGGATTTAAATGAACCACTAATTGTATGATGGCAATTTTTTTTTTACACACTGAAAAAATGCTTATTTATAAATGATGGATAAACTGAATTTTTGTTGTACACTTTTTCATGCTTTCTGAATGGTTCTATGTGGCTTTTCTACACGTCTTCTATGATGAATGGTTTTCGCACTTCTCTTAATAAGTTAATATGACTTCCCAATCAGTGTTCGCAAACCAACTCGGTTGAATCTATACCTGAAACCTAACTTTAGGTTCAAAGCTTTTTTTATAGTGGATGTAAATGAACCACTAATTGTATGATGGCAATTTTTTTTTTACAGACTGAAAAAATGCTTATTTATAAATGATCGATAAACTGAATTTTTGTTGTACACTTTTTCATGCTTTCTGAATGGTTCTATGTGGCTTTTCTATATGTCTTCTATGATGAATGGTGTTTGCACTTCTCTTAATAAGTTAATATGACTTCCCAATCAGTGTTCGCAAACCAAGGCTGGTGAACCTATACCTGAAAGCTAACTTTAGGTTAAAAGCTTTTTTATAGCGGATTTAAATGAACCACTAATTGTATGATGGCAATTTTTTTTGAAGACTAAAAAAATGCTTATTTATGGATAAACTGTATCACAAGTACATAAGATAGACTGCTCAATGACTATTATTCTTCGTAAATATTAAAAATAAATCAATGAGTATTAACTATTAAAGCTTTACGACACAAAAGGTCTATAACTATTAATCTTGCTTGCAGTCTTTGCTTGTCTTCATCACTTTTTTTCATACAACCTCTTATATGTAGAGTCCTCCCTCAATAGAAACTCTATTTGATCTGATTCAGTTGAGCCATATCTAAGTTTACTTTGCTAGTGCTTCTACGGTCAGTCTTTCCAACTTGTCGTATCATCAAATGTCCAAAAGCTTCTTCTCTGTCAACCAGTGTGGGTGACTCTTCTTTGTCAATGCGTGTAAGTCATGTGTTTTACACCGTCGATTTTGCAATAAATGGCTGTGATTGACTAACCTGTCGCTAACACGTTGTATGAAAGGTCTATTTTGGAGCAGAATAGCTTCAACCGTTAGCGAAAGGTTGCTCAATCGCAGTCGTTAAGTGCAAAATCGACAGTGTAAAATGCGTGTTCGTCAATCCATACTAGAATCGCAACCGTTAGTTTCACGTGTAAGTTAAAGGGTAGTGAAACGTTAGTCATTCCCAGCCGTAAATCAAAACCGTAAATGTCGCATTTTTGTGAAAGGTTAGTCATTCCTAGCCATAAGTTTCGCGTGTTTGTGACAGGTTAGTCAATCGAAATAGTTAGTTTCGTGTGTTTGTGACAGGTTAGTCAATCGTAGCAGTTAGTTTCGCGTGTTTGTGACAGTTTAGTCAATCGCAACAGTTAGTTTTGCGTGTTTGTTACAGGTTAGTCAATTGCAATAGTTAGTTTTGATGGTGTGTTAGTCTAGTTCGCCGTTTCGCATGGCAAAAGGAAAAGTCTGCCAGCCACTAGTCGAATCGCAACCGTTAGTCAACCGCAGACGTTCATTTCGTGTTTTTTTATAGGTTAGTCAACCGCAGCCATTCATATCGCGTTTGTGTGATAGGTTAGTCAATTAGAGGCGTTAGTTTTGCTTTTTTGTGTTAGGTTAGTCAATCACAGCTGTTCCTTTTGCGTGTTAGTGAGAGGTTAGTCAATCAGCCTTCAAGGGATCAGGATATGATCCAGATCAATCAAGGCCGTGGCTATTCTAGCTAGAAAACAGACCTTTCGTAAAGCGTGTTAGTGATAGCTTAGTCAATTGCGACCGTTATTGGAAAATCGATGGTGTAAAATGCGCGACTAACTTTTTGGAGCCAAAATAGACACGTGTTGTTTAGAGAAAGGATTATATTTATTAGATTTAAATTAACATATAAAGTGTATTGCTTTGTAGACAGATAAAGTGCATAGAGACAAACACATAAACTATAAACATAACCGAGACAAACATATATAAATTGTAAACATAACTGAGACAAACATATATAAATTGTAAACATAATTGAGACAAACATATAAATGGTAAACATTGGAGACAAATGACGTTCAAAGATCGGCTATGTAACCATAGAAATTAACTGTTTTATAAATAATAGCATAGTCTTACAGGATGAGTTATACAATTTTAATTAGAGGACCTCCTTTGCGATGGGAATCTACTCTGTATCCTCACAAACCTCCGTGCTGGACCTGGACTACCATAACCCGTGAAAATGGGGGTGTAGTCCATAATAAGCAGGTTCCATGGAAAGAATGTCGTGACATCCTCGATACTGTCATCAGAGTGAGGCACTAGGGACCGTCCACGTCTCCAATGGGGTCTGTCAGCACAGATAATGTGAATCCAAGGGAGAGTGGCTAGCTAGTACGCAAGGGTGAAATACACTGGCCATAGTCGCCTATACAAATCGACTGTCAACCGAGTCGACAATCTGGCGAAGGAGATCACGTCTTGTATGTGGACTGTGTACATATTGTCATTGGCATAATGTCTTCCCATTCGAATGGTCCACTCGATGACTCATGTGGGAGTTATTGTTCGGATAATATCCGAAACAATGACATCCGGGAGGTGCTGAAATAAGGCAGAGTCCTCGTCATTCTCTGCCAATCTCTCTAGCAGTCTGCAGATACATACGATAAGAGTGTTAGTAATATAACTATAGCATTTAAGAAATGTAAGACATAAGAGTATTAATTATTTAACTAGAGCATTCAATAAATTGAAGACATAAAAGTGTAATACTGAAAATTAAGTTGCATAAAACCTGCGCCTGTCGCCGGACGTGTATGTGAATGCCATTTAGTGATAAAAGAGGGCGAAAAAACAACGAACCTGCATACAAAGATACATTATAAAATATGGTTAGGGACAATTATAGAAAACATTACAACGCAACTAGAATAAACAAAGCTATTCCATATTACGCAATAGCTTGAATGAAGAATGACTAAACATCAAGGGACATCAAGCACATATATGACATAGTTAGAAACAAAAAGCTTGATCTGAACAAATAATACCAAAATTAGTATCAGCGAGGATCACTGTGTGATCCCTCTCCATGTAAAAGACCATCAAAAGCCAATCGCCGATGAGGACTCCTATGGCCAGGTGTTGAGGGGGTGCCGAACACTGTCATAGATAAGTGTGTATCACTTTCACCGACTACAAGACACAATGACTAAATAAATGCATGCAACATTCACATGTTTAGAAACCACTTACAAGTGACACTAGAGTACCAACTTGTATCAAAGACAACCGATGCAGTGGCAAGGACATGCGGTTCCTGTGCTTGGTCCAATTGTCTCTTTCCTCTTCTCCTCCTAGAAGTCTCAAAGGGAAACTCAAAGGTGAGAGGCTGCTGAACATCATGACAGATCTCACTCCTACTACTATGCCTATGTTGCCGCCGATTGTGACGACGGACCCGAGTTGCACTGAACCAAGGCTGCATACGTTCGGTGGTTGTATTGGTTGGATCGGTAGATGGTCTAAAATCAAATGACATGGCACCGACATCTTGAAGATCAACCATGAACCTATCCAAAAAGCCTACAAATGCCATTAGTTTATTGCCTGAAGCCGACATTATTTGTGACAATATGTTTAACTTTTTGTTTGCTTCGTTCCACATTACGGTGTCTACATCCTCTAAATTTGTATGTGCATTAGAAATGGTATCGATGACAGGTTCAGGTGTTGGGTTTTTATTAGTATTAGCAGATGTTGGAGTCGACATACGAATAGGATCTGTATGAAACAAGATGTTAGGGTGAAGTACACATCTTTTAAGTTAGCAAAAATCAACATTCATGAACATCCACTTACCCGGAACACGTGAATCGTGGAATGAATTGTTCATCATTGCAACAACCTTCAACGCATGCTTGCACATGTTTCCTCACAAACTCCATGGACATTCACAGATGTAGAAGTGATCCCCAAATTTCCTAACCACATACCAGTTGCATGAGGACTGACTTTTCACCCAGTACCATCCAAGAGTAGTGTCATCAAGAACACAATCAACATCAGGAATTGCCTTTGCCCTCTCCATACTAGTTTGCAAATGTGTCATCCTGTAGTTTTTGATAAATCCAAAATGCTGCAACTCTCGCTTATGCTGGTAGAATGGTTCCACTTTATACACAAGTATAAAATATAGATTGTCCATCCTCCTTGAGCACGTCTTTTTATCATCTCTTAGGTGCAGTGACTTCAATTTACCATGGTATGATTCGATGGCATTATTTGTGTCCTGGTTAGCATGAGTGAAATTCTTGAAGTTTTTCGCCCACATAGCTGGCCAAAAAAAAAAAAAAAATTGAAATAAAGAAATAAAAAACAGGACTAGGATGTCAACTACCAAACGACAACCAAAACGGGTAACAAGTCATAAAGCCACTACTCGAATGTAATGTCGAACTCATCGATACAGCCTTCTCCTTGACACCATGTGCTATAGAAGTACTCTAGAAAACGTGGCTGATCACTAAATTCGGCAAAGAAAGTGTGTAGCTCCTCCACCATGCTCTCTTCACTTTCATGCATTGCCATCATTATCGCCCCTAGACGGTGAAAAATGTCCATTTCTCTTTCCTTCGTTGCATACTTGTATACATTCTTCAACCATGCTCGATGCATGTGCCAAATACAAAGTATGAAACGACATTCAAAAATAGTCCTGTTATGAACAAAATGTTTAGTTGGGCTGAGCCGGGAGCGTGGTCATTTAAAATAAAACGTAAAGTAGCGTACCATACTGTTTGATTTCATGTAGACAAAATATCCCTCTTGCACTTACTCTATGGCTTGAATCTCTGCACTCACATCATCCGTGATAAATGCATTGATCCTCCAATCAGGCCTCTTTTCCTTTCCTCGTCTCCACAACTCCATCAACCACACCTGGATATCCTCGATCTTGTTCCTTGATGTCACAACCCATGCAGCAGGCACCCTCGATTGCTGCTCGTCGAAGATGAGACACATATACAATTGATACTATTTTAAACAACAAACAGGAAGATCATGACCATCCACAGATCAAATGGGCTGCATGAAAAATGGACAGGTTAAGTTTGAAGAGACATACCCCGTATTTGTTTGTTGCGAATGTCGAATCCATTGAGATGATTGAGTCATGCAAGAATCGTACCATCATGTCAAGCATCCAAGCCGTTTGTATTCCCATAATGAAAGGTCTATCGGCACCTTGTGGCTGCTGGAAAAAAAAGAAATTTGCCTCATCCTGTTTTTTCCATTCTAAGATGCTAGTGGCATCGTGCACATGCTTTCGTGACCGAATAGAATGGACCCTTGTCGCCGCGTTGATAACATCCTTGCGTGTCACGAATGAATCTCTCTTCTTCAACATGTCATGAAAAACGGGATCATCAAGATGTCTGTCCACAATAGCATCAACGCTCACATCCATCAGCAACAACCTCTCTCTATATGCTTTGCATTCATTGGAAAGGTTTGGTGCAAATTGAGAGCGCAGCTCATTGCTGGTATCATCAACGCCATGACAAGCTTCACCATTCTTGTCTACATGCAACGGTTGCTTGAATATCAAGATGGCCACATCTGCCCTACCATATAACACCTTAACAATGAAGTGGCATGTACAACCTCTTTTTTTTCTGATATGTCCGTGCGCGCTTCTTATTCGATGACTTCTTCTTGTTGTCTTCTGGTCCATATGAACACCAATACCTTCAAAAAACAACTCTCCTATTATCAACAACAGTCGTTATGTCATTAAACGTAGACAAAGAATATGAAAGAATGTGTCTACGAACCGGCTATACATCTTTGTTGTATGCGTATTGTGCAGAGCACTAGCGTGCTCAGTGTGCCGCTTTTGGAGGAATTGGGTTTCAACACCTTCGCGCAACGATTCCCCTCTCACGAATGCATCCAATCTACCCAGGGGAATTGCTGCACACAGGTCTGACATTGAATCATTTTCGACACAAATTGGTGTCCACTGAATATCCCTTGAACAGAAATGACGCAAACCTTCACCACCATCTTGAACTTCCAATACCATAATGTCCCGCCATTTCTGGTGTTTTCCGATTCTTGTCTTGCACATATCAAAGAAAGAAAGAGATATCGTAAATAGTAAACAACCACAATGATTCTATCTTCAGTGTGATACTGTTTTTAGATATTGGTTGATGTCAAATGTGTTTGCCATGATATTGGTCGCTTCGCACATATGACCAAATCTACTTTACCGTTAGACCTTCATCCTGCCCATCCTGTTAGCACATATTTTTACAAAATAGTTTTGTGCTATATGTGGACACTTTTAGTTTCATCATAAGAACATTTAGTGGTGGATTGTATGTACAGGTGATATGTTGCAGTATCTTCATGAAAAAGCATCACTTCGGCTGATTGAAGGGAATGTTGAGTGATATGTTGAGTGTTCAACAGGTCTGATTTGGAGCTATAGTAGCCGAGGCCATTTGAAATATGCCTCCAATTCACTTGACCTTTGTTCATACTCATCGGTTTAAATTTGAAGGCGGGCCCATCGGAGAAAAAGACCATATCGGGATAGTGCAAAAAATAGTTAGATCGATTCTCGATGACATGGAGAATCGGAAGGCGGAACCATCGGTATTACCTAAATCGATAAATCAAACTCGGAAGCATAAAGCATAAAAGTGCATCGAAGACTCATCGGGACTTCGGGAGGAATAGAAAAATGCTATTCCGACCTTTGATGAAGATAAAAGCACCTGCGGGGATATCGGTGTAAACTATACCGATAAAGTAAACATGCATTAGGACTCATCAGGACATCAGAAGAAGAAAATTTATGCTATGCCGAGTCCCAGTAGGTCTATTAAGGTGGATGTAGACTTGCTAGGAGTTCTTCGAGGTGATTTATGCCGACAATGCGGGGGACTTACTCACAATGCGGACTGGTATATTGAGATCATTGGTTCATTGGAGGGAAATAAATTGAACTATGCTGATACCCGATGGGACATATCCGACTATGTTTCGGCTATCGGGAGGGGTCAGACATGGCTATTCTAGCTCCAAAATGGATGCGTCTATTCTAGCTCCAAAACGACAGTATGTATTGACTAACACGCGTGTTAGTAGCACGTTTTACACCGTCAATTTTGCAATAAATGGTTGCGCTTGACTAACACATCACTATCATGCTGTACTAACAAGCCAGAATAGGGAATAGCTTCAGCCCTCGAAAACAGACCTGTCGTACAACGTGTTAGTGAGAGGTTAGTCAATCGCAACCGTTAACTGCAAAAAATTTTGCAGTTAAAAATGTTTTTCCCATTATTGGCTAAGTCTACAAAAAAAATTTAGTCCGGTGTGTTCTTGTTGCTCCAAGACAGCTTTAAGTCCAAATGGGTTTAGGGTTTAGGTTTTAAAATCACTTTAGTAACTCATAAAACCCTCTGGTTTCTATTCCTGTGTTACTTTATTCACTTAAGTAATGGGTCTTGGGGTTGTGAGAAGTGTCCCCCCTTGTCATTTGCCTAGGTGGTCGTTCAATAATCGTAAAAATTCTTTGCCTTATCTCTTTTTCCTTCAAATCCCAAATGTTGTCGGGCCTAGTAAGTGCTGTGCAGCTCTCAGATGGATCTACGACTTTCACCATTTCGTTAGGCGAAGTTACGAGTTCTTTAAGACTTGCGAAATAGCGAAAGTCGTTCAATGGTGCGCATTTGGTATGGTTTAAAGAATCTTCATCTCATTCAAGATCTAACGACTGGCGTTGATTTGCAGCCGAAACTAGCAAGCAAATTACTTTTCGCGAAATGGCAAAATGACTCGACCTTCCAGGTGGCGATAAAGGAAATGGATCTCGCTGATTTTTTAGCAAGTAAAGAGGTGACACACAATGGACCAAATGCAAGATGGATAGAGCTGAGTCTGCTGTAGGTTGCTAAGCATCGAGCAAGTCAGATATAATCTAATGGTCCGCGTGTGTTCGCGAAGGTAAAGTGCTCGTGTTTTAAAACCTGCGAAATGGCGAAAGGTTTTTGGGGCCCGAAGAATAGATAAAGAATGAAGTTTAAAAGGGGTTCAACTCCATTTTGATCCAAGGGCTCACGTTGTTTTGTGGCTGCGAGTTCCATCCGATCGGATGCCTGGTGTGATTTCGTTTGGCGAAATTGCTCACATGTTATGCTTTGCGAAATGGCGAAAGAGCGAAAAGAATGTGTCGTGGCCCGTTGGAGCAAAAATTTCAAATTCTTTCATGAATTCAATTCTGAAGGGACGAACGAAGCATGCGGTATCAATGTCGCAGTTAAGAGCCCTACTACCGTATGATTCTGCATCAATTCAATGAAGGCATTATTTTGAAGAGTAGTTGCAGAGCGAAATTTTCTTCAAGCAAAAACAAGTTTTCTTGTACTCCCACTTCACAATTATTGACAAAGTGTTTCAATTGAGGTTTCGATTTATTGTTGAACAGTTGGGGTAGTAATTAGATTTATCGCATAGTTATATAAGATGGCACCTAAAAGAGAATTCTCAGGAAAGGTTAACTACCAAGAAAGGGCTATCTGTGATGATTTCCTTGAACAGTTGACAATGTCAACTAATGTGGTAGCTAAGGCAAAGGAACTAGTGCCAAGAGCTCCTCGCTTGAAAATTGGAGAGGGATTATATGATAAGGGTAACTGGTTGAGAGACCCACAGGTTGGGTTGTCTGGGTTAGGGTTATTGAAAGTTGGATTTGGCATGAGAAATTCCCCAGCCCCAATGAACAACACTTGGGAGTTAGATGTGGGAAAATTGGTAGTTCCAGGAGTATTCATGGATGTAGACCTCCTGACTCAAATTGCACATAATTATGACCTGATTACAAAGAGTATTAAGGACATAAATGGAAAAACCCTCATCGAGATTAATGATGAGGAGTTCAGAAATGCATTCGGCCTTAGTGAAGTATCCAATTATTTGGAACCATCAACTTCAAATCATTGGCTGAGGTCTACAATGCACAACGAAATCACCTTAGAAATGGGCCTCTTAAAGAGTTTTTTGTTAAGATAGGTGGATTAACTATTGTAGGACCCAATACTATGGAGCCTTTCTCCTTGAATCTGTTCACCCTTAGAGCTAAGGGATTATATTGGTCACTCTGCCAAATTCTTGAAGAAGATGCTAAACCAAATATGCCAACTCATTATATGTTAATGATTGCTCAGATTTTGAATCCTTCTCTGGCAGTGACATTTGATTATGCCCCTTATATCACTGATGCTATCCATGAAGGATTGATAGGAATAAAGAATGGGAAAGTCAATAGGCCCTTTGGATGGTATTCCCTCCTCATGCACCTGTTTCTTTTCAAGGGTGGTGATTACTTTGCAGATGGGATGGATCTTGTAAAAGAGAAGGATGGAGAAAAGATGCCACTTTAGTTATGGACTACAGTGCTGTCATGGGACAGAGAAGATGCTAGCTTCTTAAAGTTTGATAAGTGTTTTGCATCTAAGATTAGGACTCTCATCTATTTAGAGAATCCAAGAGTCCCTAAGGTTCTTTTGGAATTTATTAGGCCAAAAGAATTTGCTGAGGATATAAAAATTGTCCACAATTGGGGTGATATCTACTTATACCCTATCTCCACAGTGTTCAGAGTATATGGTTTCAAAGGAACCCCATTTTTGTTGCCCTATCAGGTCCCTCTCAAGGTGGGAATTGCAGAAGTCCTCAGACAGATTGGTAGTGTGCAAGAGGTAGAGCTGACAGACAGAGGTAAAGGGACCATTTTCCCTATAGTTACCGTAGCCCACCAATTTGTAATAACTACAGGAGGTCGGAAATGCTTTGAGTATTTTCTTGGACCTTATCACTTATCAACTAAAGTATCCAGGTGTGCCGATCCTAAAGATTTCTTCAACGACATGTTCAGAAAGAGGGCCGTATGCAGAGGTAGACCCCATCAATTCCAGTTTCCTGAAGACCTCATTAGGAATGAGTTTGATCTAGATGAGCAAGAGCTGAGGAAGGAAAAATGGGTGGCTTTTAAAAAAGCCTTAGACTTTGTACACCAATTTGATACCAGCTATGACCCATTGTCTAGCTTCCACCCTTTTCAGGAGAAAATAAAGTTCTTAATTCTTTGTTTTGAGGATGTGATGCAAACTTTGAAAGAAAAGAGGGAGGTTGCAATTAAAAGAAACCCTAAGAAAACAAGATTGGTTCTAAGTAGGTCCACATATGCTAGAGCAATCCCTCCTGGTGACTACATGTTGCACAAGAAGTCCAATTACAGTGTGTTAATGCCTGCAACAGGGGAGCCCTTTACCTCAAAAGGGAAGAGGAAGATACAAGATGTCATTGGCATTCAAGATATCCCAAAGAAACAAAGAGTGGGAAAAGAAATACAATTTGATGAACCTTTGTATTCCCCATCTCAATCCCCTATTCATATAGGAGATGAACAGGCTGTAGTTGAGCAATTGCTACAATTAGGTAGTCTTGGAGAGATAGCTTACACTTATGATGAAGTGGACGAGGGAATGCTAGAAGAGCCCCTCACAGCTGAGATGAACATTACTGTTAATGAATTCAAAGGCCAGGAGTGGGATCCTGAGATCAAACAGGCCAGTGAAGACTTCTTGGCTGATAATAATTTTGTCACATCAGAAGCTTTCATGCAATTTGTGTGGAAGCAAAACATTGACAAATATAATGCAAGGTGTGAAAAGAGAAAAGGTGAGCAGCCCCACAAAGATCTAGCTGTGGTAGAGGAGGAAATAAAGCAAGAAATGATTGATGAGTTTAAGACCATCACTCCTGAGCAAGGAAGAGACATGGTGGCACAGGCTGGGGTACTCATTCTCCTCGAGTGGGACATAGCAGATGCCTTGGTATTGGAGGCAATAAGAAAAGAGACCAAACCTATGGAGGGAGTCACTTTCAGCAAAGACAATGCTGCACTGGTCATGTGGTCTATTAAGAGAGATGAAAATAAGAGAAATAAAGACACCCCAGGGTCAAGTTACCTTGGTGGAATGATAGTAAAAAGAGTGCAGAACACTGGGGTAGTGGAAGCTGCTAGCACTATGCTAGAGACTGCAAAGTTTAATGTTGCAGTAACAAAAAGAGAGGCAAAAGAAAAGGCAGATCTCCAAGCTAAGCTGGAGACAGTTTTAAAAGCTTATAACAATGCCAAGGATGAGATAAGAGGTAGAGATAGCATCATTGTCAAGCTACAAAGCCAGTTGGCAGGACAGTACCATCAAGGTGAGTCTTCAACACTGATGATCTCCTCTTCTCCTGCAAGACCTCCACCTACCAGCCCCATTATTGAGTTACCACCATCTCTAGCACCTTCTAGTTCTCAAATGGTTGAGATCACTCCTCATGAGTTGGAAAATTTAAAATAGGCTCAGGCCTGGTACGCAAAGAAATATGAAGAAAGAGTAAGGGCTACAATTTCAGCTTTTGCTGATACCATGGGGGCCTCATTATTGTATAACAACATGAGCAAGATTCTAGATATGTGGAATGAGCTTAATGGAGATAAGGCTATTTTAATGGCTATTTTTGACAAGTGGAAGCCTAGAGAGCAGGATTTGGAGCTTATTTGTGTATCCTATGATGAAGCAGGGGCTGATCCTATTATCAAATCCACTTGTGACACCACAAAGGATCTAGTAAAATTAGCAGAAGGAATAGATAATGCAGATAGGAAGATCAATTTGTACAAGAAATAGTACAATGATCAAGTTTTTGAATTACTCCCAGGAGGTTTTGCCAGCCCAAACCAATTAAAGGACAAACAAGTATGGCTTAAGGAATTAGAAGCCAAATTGTCAGGTAGAATAAAAGGAATTATTAACTTAGATGATGCTTCCTTTTTTGTTGTAACAATTCAGGAGATAGAGAGAATCAAATATCATTATGGTTTTCTCAATTCAGAGGTTAACAAAATGAGGAATTCTTGGAAAAGGTTAGCCAAGGCAAAAGCAAAAGTGAATAACTTCGCATGGCCAACTGATGATGTATACAATGAGTGGACAAGAAAATATCCCATACAGGATGTAGAGCAGTTAGTAGAGGTTGCAACTAGACAACAAGTAGCAGAAACTGCGGAAGTTGAAAAAGACTTGTAACCGCTTTTGTAAAAGGTTTTGTAACTTCTTCTTGAGAAGCAATGAATGTAACAAACTCTCCTAGGAAAGTCCAAAGCTATGTGTACATCCATATTGTTATAAATGGATACCAGAACTAGTAAGAAATGATCGCAAAATATTGTAAGAAAACGCTGCAGAGATTTGTCTGGGCTTTTCCAAGTTTTAATTGAGAATATTCGAAAGTTTTTGTAATACTTTCTTTGAAGAAAATATCAATATACAGACCATCGGTTTTGAGTTTAAACTTCTTCAAATGTGTTTGCAAGTGTTTACTGCTTTATTCTGAATAATCTAGGGTTATTTTGTTTGAATAAGGGTTGTAAGGCAACTTTCAGTAGATATTTTTCTTAGCTTTTCTCTTGAGGAGAGGAATTAAATATGCAGGAATCATTTCTATCAATAAATTCTTTGTGAGATGCTTTGAATTTTGATGAGCACAATTTAATGTGGTATGAATAAATTCTTATGTGTGTTAGGCATAGATAGGAATCTGCAGAAGCCAAACTAATGGGATATGTAGAGATATTTGATTGTGGGAGTATTGTTTGAATTTAGATGACTCTTTAATGTTACAGTTTCATTGAGGTGATGAACTCCATTGGTTTTTGGTGCATAGTAGGTAGAGGTATGGTGGTATAATACAATACCCAAACAGGTATAGATAACTTTGTAAGATATAAGGGAAATACAAGGTAGGAAATGATAGATCCCCTTAAGCCTACAAACACCCTAAATGGCTCAAATGGACCAAATATGGATGAAGACTTCACCTAAGGAAAATGGCTCAATTAATGAATGTACAGTCAAAAATATGATTGAACAATGACCCTAAAGCATTCAAATATGTGTAATATGCCCACCTAATTCCTTATAGATGTTGAAATTCAAATATTTGAATTTTCAACTTTTGGAAAATGTATTACAAACTGAAAACCAACATTATTAATGATGGATTTGCATCCCATAAGGCATATTTAACCATCCTAAACCTTCCTAAATCCTTTATTGGGTGTTTTGACCAAATTCACATTTTTTGACAATAAATGACAATTTTTAGGATAAAATGACAACATTTTACAATTTTGTTTTTCAAAAGCCATTATTGGCCTTAACAACTCATAGTCTCGGCAAAAAATACAAGTCTTCTTCTCACGTCCCCATGAATCCTCATTTGATGCACTCTTTATTGGTATAACTCGCCCCAATGGCTCGGACTTTTGCTTCTATCTTCATCAGGGGTCGAAATAGCCCTTTTATATTCCTCCCGAAATCCCGATGAATTCCTGATGCACTTTTTTGTGTTATGTGCTTACGAGTTCTTTTATTGATATAGGTAATACTGATGGCTCGAACTTCCAATTCTCCATAACATCGGGGATCGATATAGAAATTTTCGCATTGCCCCGATATGAATATTCTTTCCGATGGGGTCGCCTTCAGTTTCCTTTAGTCATCGGGTATCGGGATAAAACTTTGTTATTACTTCCGATCTCCCGGTACTATGTTATAAGCTTGGCCATTTCGTTACAAGTTATACTGATGCTTTCATAGGTCATGGATATAGCAATTTATATGCTTTGCCGATAAGCCGATGCAAGCCTATAGAAAGCAACCGCCTACTTTCTCATTGGAACAAGCTATCTCGATGGAACGATCTTACGAAAAGTGCGCATCGAGTTGAGTATGTTTTAATGTGCTCCAATGAGTCCACGCTTTGTTTCATCAGTATAAGTGCTGCCGATAATCCTCCTTTGGCTTGCCAATGTGGTTTCATCCAGAGCTTTGTTCTAGCTAGACGTAGGCCTGCCATACCTTAGTGGAGGGACAAACCGGAAACCTCTGTGGTTTTTTCATGTGCTTTGGCAGATCAGGCTGGTTAGATAAAGTACGTAGGAGCAGGGAAGTTGACGGCTAGTTCTCATAATAGTAAAGATATGCTGTTTGGACGAACCTTGATTGGATTTCGGGCCTCTTGTGGTCGGTATCTAGACTTCTCTAGAAAGTTTGAAACTTTATATAAGGAATGGTTCAGATTGCAGTCTTAAGACTGGAAGTCTCGAACTGAACCGATGGTGCATCATTTTGGTGTTAGTTGCCTGTGTAGAGAGGAATCGATCCAGGCCCAATGCGGTTGGCTATTTCAAGCAAACGATGTGCTCTGGAATGCTGTATGGTGGGTGGCTAATGGTATATTGGGTGCTCATCAACACTGGTGTGATGGGTTTGTTTATGAGGCTATCATTTGCACTATGGTTGACATATTCGATTCAAAGGAAGCGACCATACAGAGGATCGACGGCTTTGTCTGCCCGTTTGATGGGCAGGCCCTAGGAAATGCCATTCTAGAGTTGGATTCTGATTGTTGGGTAAGCACCCTCCGCATCTATTTTAACCACACCAACTACATCTCCTCTGAATCGGAGGAGTCAAGCATTGAAGACAAGGAAACTACCCAAAAAAGGGTAGCACGAGAAAGGAGGAAGAACTTCATCCAAGAGGCGTGGGAGGTGTATAGGGTGGGGGTGAGGAATGGGAATCTAGATCCCTTTCGCAGACTATTGAACTCCGATGATAACTGGCTCGCGGCACCAGCCGCTGTCAAAGTAATGGAGATTGGAGAGAACATGGGTGTCATACTCCAATACATTGGGAGTTAGTTTTGCTGTTTAACTACAATTTCTTGTTTTGCATATGTCATTGGCTACACTTCTATGACCCTATTGCATACAATAGGATCAATTTTGTAAAATTAGGAGTAGCACTATTTTAGGTAGTTACCGGAAAAGTTATAAAACATCTTGTCATGGTAAATAGGAGAAAGTGTCACCATTGTAGGTGCATGGAGTGCCTTCGATGGTCATTTTGTAGCCAATATTTTTATGTTTAAAGATGTCATTTTCAGGGTCCTCATTTTCATCTACATGTACTGATGAGGGATGGTTGGTGGACATTACAATCTATAAAGAACCAATGCTTCTTACACACTGCTGCCATTTTTTTAACACAATGTTTGTTAAGTATTCATGTATACAAATACAAATTTTCTGTCACATGAAGTATTGATCTATAGTTGTTAGTTTTGCCTTTTCTGTACTTTAATATTGCTTCAATCTCTCTGTTAGCTTCAAATTGTTATGCAAAATCATTGTACAGATTGACCAATAGTGTGTTAGTGACAGGTTAGTCAATCGCAACCATTAATTGCAAAATCGATGGTGTAAAACGCACAACTAACACGCGTGTTAGTAAATCCGTAGTGTCTTTTTGGAGCCAGAATAGACGCATTCGTTCCCGATAGCCGAAACATAGTTGGATATGCCCCATCGGGTATCGGCATAGTTCAATTTATGTCACTCTAATGCCCCGCTAATCTGAATATAGCAGTCCACATTGTGACCAAGTCCCCCGCATTATCGGCATAAATCAGCCCGAAGAACTTGTAGCAACTCTCCATCCACCTTAATAGCCCTATCGGGACTCGACATAGCATAAAACTGCTTCTTTCAATGTCCCGATGAGTCCTAATGCATGTTTACTTTATCAGTATAATTTACATCGATATCCCCGCATGTGCTATTATCTTCATCGGTAGTCGGAATAGCCTTTTTCTATTCCTCCCGAAGTCCTGATCAGTCTCCGATGCACTTTTATGCTTTATGCTTCTGAGTTTGTTTTATCGGTATAGGTAATACCGATGGTTCTGCCTTCCCCATTCTCCATGTCATCGGGGATCGATATAAATCTTTTTGCACTATCCCGATATGGTCTTTTTCTCCGATATGGCTGTTTTTAAAAAAAAGCAAGAGATATGCTGCGCCCACCATCCTTTCGCTGCTTCGCGAAAGATAAACTCCATGCTAATTCGCCCACTGAAATAACACAGACCGTTGGATTGCTTTGAAGATGCACCTTCTTTACTTTCCACGTCATCCTTACTTTGGGCCCACTTCCCTTTCACTGCTTCGCGACAGGTTAGTCAATCGCAACCACTAACTACAGAATCGACGGTGTAAAACGCGCGACTAACACGCGTGTTAGTCATTACTGACCAGGTATCGGTATAGCAGACTGAGACCGCTCCCGATAGCCGAAACATAGTCGGATATGCCCCATGGGGTGTTGGCATAGTTCAATTTATGTCCCTCTAATGCCCCGATGATTTGAATATAGCAGTCCGCATTGTGACCAAGTCCCCGACGTTATCGGCATAAATCAGCCCGAAGAACTTGTAGCAACTCTCCATCTGCCTTAATAGCCCTATCGGGACTCAGCATAGCATAAAACTGCTTCTTCCGGTGTCCCAATGAGTCCTAATGCATGTTTACTTTATCGGTATAATTTACACCGATATCCCCGCAGGTGCTTTTATCTTCATCGGGGGTCGGAATAGCCTTTTTCTATTCCTCCCGAAGTCTCGATCAGTCTCTGATGCACTTTTATGCTTTATGCTTCCGAGTTTATTTTATCAGTATAGGTAATACCGATGGGTCTGCCTTCCCCACTCTCCATGTCATCAGGGATCGATATAACTCTTTTTGCACTATCCCGATATGGTCTTTTTCTCCGATATGGCTGTTTTTGAAAAAAAGCAGGACTAGTCTGATATGTCAGGCCCACCATCCTTTCGTTGCTTCGCGAAAGATAAACTCCACACTATTTCACCCATCGAAATAACGTAGACCGTCGAATCCTTTTCAAGATGCACCTCCTTTACTTTCCACGTCATCCTCACTCTTGGCCCACTTCCCTTTCACTGCTTCACGAAAGACAAACTCTGACCATCTTTCCTTTACGAAACAACGTGGGCCATTGGATCAACCGGAAGATATTGTCTGTTGGTATATTGAAGCGAACCATCGAGATAAAGAAAATTTAGGTATTCGGAGACCCGATAAGTGGGTCGGGGTAGTTTGTTCCGATCAGAAAGCAAAAAAGTGGTAAAGTAAGGCTCCGTAAAGTAATAACAATCAGCGACAAACATTTGAATCATCGGGAGGAGTGTCGCCGATTAGCCATTGGTTTTTGTCATGAGAAGAACTAACCGTGACAACATAGTTTCCATTAAATACATAAATTGAGTACATTTGTTGCCGCACGAAGCAAATCTGTCAAATATTGCAATAATCAATTACAAAGATTGCAAGCAAATCTGTCCCAAATAGCCAGTATTGCAGAGGGAGCAGCATTTCTTACGAAGTAATTGCAGAAAGATATTAAGTGCTTACTGAGAAAATTTCTGAGTTACTGACTATAGAGTGAAATAATTTGCAGAAATGGAGGGGTCAAGGTCAAAAGGGAAGCGAAAAGCTGCCGAAGTATCAAGTACCGCAACAAAGAAATCGGGTAGAAAGCTGAATCAAGACATGATAGACCAAATGGGCTCTCCAGGAGCTAGGTCACGTAGAGCTAAGACAAATTTGCCTGTCTGCGAGCAGTTAGAGGATAGATACAGAGGGATTGGGGATATATTCACCACAGTGCGAGGGCACGAGTTGTTCCTTTTCCATTACTTCCGCAGGGATAACCCCACGCCAATTTTGAACCCATGGAAAATGGGTCTCGATAAACTTGTAGTACCCAATGTGTTTGTGAACATTGATTTGTGGAAGCTTTTAGTAAGAAATTATAATGCAAACAAGCGATGCATTATGTTTCCTGATGGGACTACTCTAGTGCATTTTGCAAAGGCTACGATTCAGGAAGTTTTTGCAGTAGATTTGGAGGCGGAATTGCCTTTGTCTTTTGTAGATTTGGAAGAAGAGTACAGGAAGATGGACACTACATACCAGGGCTGGAACCTCGCTGTCCATAAAGCAGAGAAGGGGAGGCTAACATATGAAGAAGGTCCTCCATATGACATGACTATTTTTAAGAAGTATCTGCAATATACATATATGGCTTGTGGTCAGGTGGGAGGAGTTGAAGCCCCTGATGTGGCAAACATTGGACCACTTGTTCTAGTAGCAGAAGTGCAGAGGTATGAGCCTAGGGCATTTGACTTCGCTTCTTACCTGGTAGACAGATTCCATGAAGGTTTCTTAAACTTGAAAGACAATCCAGACAAATATTTCAAGCACTACTCAGTGTTAATGCACATCATTTTATTTTATTGGAGACTTAGAGGGTTATGGCCGAAAGAATTGAATGTGAATACAATTGGGAAAGATGGAAAGGAGCAACCAGTGCAATTATGGGTTTCCCTTTGGGATTACAGGTTTGAGAGTTCTCATTACCTCAAATTTGAGGAGTTCTTTGTCAAACCACTTTTCTTGCTCTTTGGTGAGCCTCGGCAAGGATCATTTTTGGAGGAGGCTAAGAAGTTTCTTAGGCCTCACGAGCACCAAAATCCAAAGGTCAATCACAACTAGGGTGATTGGTAATCATGCCAAAACTTCACTTTTGTTTGATGCTATGGATTTGAGGGTTATCCATATGTTCTCCCTAAGCCTGCACCAGATAGGATTGCCTTCTTGGAAATTGTAAGGCAGTTAAGTGTGTCTAATGCCAAACATTTCAGAGGAACACACAAGAAAGCTTTCCTCCCCGGCACACTTCACTTTCAAGATTTCAAAATTGTATCAACTAGGACATATGAGGCCATTGATAGGAAGCTGGTGGATGAATACAATTTGTTTTGGCACGTATTTATAGCATGCTATGATCCTAAGGGCTACATCCATTCAAGCAAGAAAAGACAGGATTTGGGAGACTACCTCCACGAGGATGATGAATTTGAAGACATGTGCAGGAATAAGGAGGTGGAAGAGCTTGCAGGAGTTATGGAGACCTTGGAGAAGAAGCTAGAGCAAAGAATGCAGAGACTAGAAAACATGGAGGGAGAACCAGCCCAAAGTGATTAAGGGGTGATGCTCTGTAGAAAGGATTAGAAAATCTGTTTGATGGCAACACACACAAGAGCACAAGAAACAAACGTTAGTGTTAGAAACAAAAGATTATCCTAAATAGGCATATCAAGAGAGATATTAAGCATGAAATAGAAAGCATACAAACATAGAATAGATAAACTATACTCCTCCAAATGCTAATCAAGATGCTCATAGTTGCTCCTCCCTTGTTCCTCTCCTCTCCAAGTCCCCAAATGAGTGTAGCTCTCAGCTTTTAGCACTAGCCATGGATGCCATATGGAGATTCAAGATGGTTGAATATGATAAGCAAATCCTATGCAAGTGTAGATAGTGATGCTATGAGAAAGCTCTATGCTAATGCCAGTATAACAACAATACTCTAATGCTTCCTTCTTTGCTTGAGGAGAAGGGTTCTATTTATAGAAGAAATGGGGAAATGAAGGGTTAAGATTGAATGGTTTAATCAAGGGCCAAGTTTGAAAGTTGGGGATCCATGTGCACAATTGGCACCAATAAAATGGTGACAAGTGTCAACATAGGATTGGGTTGAGAGAAGAGGTTGGAGGCATTAAAGGCATGAGAAGACCTCATGGTTATCTAGAGGCTAAGGGTCAAGTCCAAATTAAGATTACCCACTGGATTAAGAGTTAATCCAAGGATAAACCTTTGTGCAAATGTTTAAGAGATAATCATGGTCAAAGCATTAATGGCCTGATGAGACCTTTGGGTTGGGTAGAGGTTGAGTCAAAACAAATGTTTTAACCATGTGGGAGGGTTTGAGGTAACCATTAATGGTTATTGGAGACTTTGGGGATTAAGTGGTTGAAGGTTGAAAGCCTTCAATGGTTATCAAAGACTTTGAGACATTTAGTGGTTGAAGGTTGAAAGCCTTTAATGGTTATCAAAGACTTTGAGGCTTTGAGAAGTGACTTCCCTTTGCTTAGGGATGTGACAAAGTTTAGAGGAGGGGTTAGGTTATTTAGAAGTGATTAGAAAATTCTAGAAGGGGTTTAGGCATGCAAGTGGATTTTGTAGGAAAATGCAAGTGGGAGAAATTTTGGTATTTTCAATTAAAATAAAATCATTTATTTCAATTAAATGGTGTAATTTGCATTTGGATAAATATTCAAATAAATATTAATTTATTTAAATGAGAAAAATGAAGATAAAGCATTAAAATGCTTGAAGACTTTGAGGGAAACCATTAAAGGCTTGAAGACTTTAAGGAAAACCATTAAAGTCTTAAGAAGACTATAGAAGGAAGCCATCAAGTTTGAAGACTTTAAAGCCATCAAGTTTGAATACTTTAAGGGAAACCATTAAAGGTTTCAAGTGGGTGAGGATAAATAGGATTTTAAATAAATAGTTGTGCAACTTGCTTTTGTAGGAAAATACAAGTGGGTGGAGGATAAAGGTGATTCAAATAAATTATTTATTTAAAATAATTGTGCAACTTGCTTTTGTAGGAAAATACAAGTGGGTAGAGGATAAAGGTGATTTAAATAAATGTTAATTTATTTAAATGTGAGAGGTGGGATTTTGGGGGATTTAAATAAATATTAATTTATTTAAATGTGAGAGAAGATTTAATTAAACAAATATGATTTATTTATTTAATTAATGGTCTGAATTTGGTTAAGTGAATTAAATCAAATAAATTGAATAATTTATTTAATTAATAGGAGAAGAGGGTTAAGATGAATTAATTAAATATTAATTTAATTAATTCATTAATTGATGGTTAAATAATCAAATAAATACTAAGTATTCATTTAATTAAGTGGACAGATTTATGTGACTACAAGGGGAAAATGAAGTAGTCTCCAAGCTCTGTGCCCCTGAGAAGGAGAAGGATTCAGAGGCAGGAGATAGGCTTATTGTTGCTCTAAATGCAGAGACAGATGAAAGAATGGAAGAACATGTTTCTTTTGTATCTGATGATCACTTCATTAAGTCTAAGGAATTCAAATCATTCTTGTACCACTTCAAGGGTAAGAAATTGAGGGAAGCAGTGCCAAATGTGACCCCTGATAATGAAGCAGAAATGATAATGAGGTTGAAGGAAGACATTGACAGAGAAGTTGATACTATGACCCTGCAAAGGGGCAGGCAATTGCTAGTAGACGTAGGAATAATTGTGTTTCCAGGATGGGACCTACGTGCTTCATTTATTTTTGATTCTTTGTTACATTCAGATAATAAGGATATGAAGTTAAACATCCAAGGAGTGCAAGATATTTTTATTGGATCAAGATATGATCCAATGGAGGAAGAAATGTTATTGTGGGCCTTATATCCTCCTAATAAGAGGCCAAAAATCATTGATGTAGATAAAGCTTTTGGTCACATGATGACCTTGAAGGTTGGTGAAGTAGATCCTATAGTCACAGCTAACATGGGTATCAATATTTCAAAGTTTAATAAGGCCCAAATGAAACATGAAATAGCAGAGAAGAATAAGTATAAGGCTTTGTATGAAGAGACCCTTAAGAGGAGTGGGCACCCTGTTCCCCAAATTACAGATTCAGGAGGCGAATGGAAGAAAAAATTTGAAAAGCTATCTTATGAACATAACAAGTTAAAAAAATAGATGAAGAGCGTTAGGGCCAATACGGCTTACATGTTGCTAAGTAGGAGGTATGACAATATGGAGAAAGCATTGAACGTATTCTGGGGTGAATATTAGAGGAACATGGACAATATGATTACACACACCAAAATTTGAGATAGACTCGACATGATGTTACAGAATGCAACGACGAAAGAGAAAGAAAAAAAGAAGCTACAGGGTCTACTTGTTACACATGAGGGAGTTACAGAGGCATTGAAGTCTGAATTTGATGAATGCCAACAGATTGTTGAGCATGGGGTTCCCAGTCTGGTAGATGATGCAGGTGTGATCAAAGACAAAACCGTATGGATCGTTGAGTGCAAGTCTATGCTTAATGCAGCCCAAGCCATCGCCAGAGCAGATGTCCTTGACATGAATGACACCGTCGATCAATTGGAAAATTTTTATGTGATTGAGAATGTAGCCAAGGATGCCATCTTCAACGCTACAACATATAAGGATCTGGCCTACTTGGGGCATACTAAAAAATGTGGACGGCGGCTGGATCGAAAGTCCTAGTGCGGTGTTTGACTTTATGTAATGTAATTGATATCTTGGTTAGGCGTTTTAATTTCTGTTCACATAGTTGTTAAGATAATGAAAGGGCGTGTCCTTTCATTCTTGTCTTTCAGCATTTGTATTTGTATTGAGTCATCTTGCGTAAAAAAGGGAGTTTTTTTGGGGGGGGTTTTGGAACATCATTGCTGTAAGGACTGAAAGTCATATGTATTATTAAATTTTATAGAAAGCAGAAGTGTCATTTTGTGTAAGAAAATTGCAATGAAGTATCTCCAAGTGGGTAGCTTCTGTGTACTGTCATTTCTCAGACATTAATATACAAGATTCACTGTTTCTACTTCAAATGTACTGATTACTTTCTTTGTTGATGAAACATGCTTTGTCCTCTTCATAAATCTGTTTAAGAATTTGCTGTAATGTGAATCACGTTCTGTTACATTAAATTGGGTTACATTTTGTTTAAGAATTGGGTTCTTATTGTATTGATCTAAAACGACTTCTAAAGCCTCACTAGGCATTTAGGCATATCGGTTTAATGTTAGGAAGTCATGCTAGGAGGTTCAGTATAAGTAAAAATGTATAAAAGGCAAAAATGCACATTTGACAAAAAGTTGTCATTGTTGCTTGACAACTTTTTGCAACTTTTTGAGAAACTTTGCATTTTTTTAGCAAATCGGTGGTTGGGCAACCGATGAAGTATTGGTTATGACCAAAATGGCATATAAAATGCTCTGAGAATGACCAAGATGACTAGAATAGAAACTCAATTGTGCTACAAGAATTTTATTTTATTTGTAGACATATATATTGAAATGCTTGACTTTGATGTTATACAACAATTTCATGCACATACAATAAAAAACATTTGTTTTTCCACCATATATAATAAAATGTTAACAACAATTTCAAGACAGAGAAGATAAGAGTACCAGTTGGTGTCAAGAAAGTTTTTATTTGTCCGGTAAGCTATAGTTTATATTAATTCTGAAGATGTTTACATTCTGCAAGATAAACCTCGATGGCTAGCCGACTAGACCATCAAAGTCAGTGTACGATATACATAACAGTCCATACATAACACATTCATAAACATTTAAAAAAAAAAACATAGTCCTTGCTTCAAAAAAGGTTGTATGTGCCATCTCGCTACACCACATGAACAGTGACAGTGCCCTCTTCTACGTCCAGCACTTCCATGTTCCTAACTTGGTTAATTTCTGTCTCCCTACTGGAGCCTTCACCGAACTGCAGCACACGACCCTTCCTAGTTGTTCTTCCACAAGGTCGACCCCATCGTTTTGTGCGTGTAGGAACCGTTCGTTGCACAAGTGCTCTATATTCCGACCAAGGTCCCCATTTTTCCATCTCCACACCCACTTCCTAGACATTAACCATCTCAAGGTATTGCACAATACCATACATCCCAGCTTGTGCTACACTTCTTCTGGCCTCTTTATCGAATGTCACACTCCAGAGCAAGAATGGTCACAAGGGAGGACTTTAATTCACTCACGTGAATCCACACTCCGCCCACACTTTCAAAGCCATCCATGTCTCGTGCCAATCCTAATAAAGCTTCCATTCCGCCTAGCCATTCCTTCTTCACACACCTGTTCATGATTCCTTTGACTTTCGGAACAGGTTGGAGCTCCAGACACCATGCCATAAATAGAGACACTATGTCCGCATTCATTCTGTACTTCCATCCACCTTCTACGTACTCAGGCCCAAGGATCAACTTCACCGCGAACAAGAATGCGGTGTCTTCATAGATAAACAGGTTCATCAACCTATCATCTCTTATTCGTCCCCAAAATGCGACCTGTGTTTTGCTTGTTTGTAAAGAAAAGTTGGCCTCCATATTTCAAATCAAGATACCTATTATTCCAAAATGGACATGCAAATATGTCAGACTAAAGGCAACATCTGTAAATTATTTCAATTTTTATCAAACTGTGCCTTAATTTTTTAGTGCTTTCTAATAACTAAGTTCATCCACCACATGTTCCATGTTATTCTACAATCTAAGTTTCTGCACAATAGTCCGTGGACGTTTTTGTAGACTTACACATTTCCATATGAGGCACAGAGCTAATCAAAAGTTTCTTCGATTAACAAGGCGACCAACATTCTGCGATTGTCTAACCTGTCGGTAACGTGCGCTTGCGATTGACTAACCTGTCGGTAACGTGCGGTTGTGATTGACTAACCTATCGCTAAGACACTGTATCAAAAGGAGAATGGGAAGGCGGAACCATCGGTATTACCTATACCGATAAAACAAACTCGGAAGCTTAAAGCATAAAGGTGCAACAGAGACTGATCGGGACTTCGGGAGGAATAGAAAACGGCTATTCCGACCCCCAATGAAGATAAAAGCACCTGCGGGGATATTTGTGTAAACTATACCGATAAAGTAAACATGCAATAGGACTCATCGGGACATCGAAAGAAGCAATTTTATGCTATGCCAAGTCTCAATAGGACTATGTAAGCGGATGGAGAGTTTCTAGGAGTTGTTCGGGGTGATTTATGGTGATAACGCTGGGGACTTACTCACAATGCGGATTGGTATCCTATTGAGATCATCGTGGCACTGGAGGGACATAAATTGAACTATGTCGATACCCGATGGGACATAGTGAACTATGTTCTGGCTATCAAAAGCGGTCTCGGTCTACTATACCGATACCCAGTCAGTAATGAGTAACACACGTGTTAGTCGCATGTTTGACACCGTCGATTCTGCAGTTAGTGGTTGCGATTGACTAACCTATGACAAAACAACGAAAGGAAAGTGGGCCCAGCGTGAGGATGACGTGGAAAGTAAAGGAGGTGCATCTTGAAAAGGATCTGACGGTCTGCGTTATTTCGGTGGGTGAAATAGCGTGAAGTTTATCTTTCACGAAGCAACGAAAGGATGGTGGGCCCGACATTTCAGACTACTCTTGCTTTTTTTTAAAAATGGCCATATCAGAGAAAAAGACCATATCGGGATAGTGCAAAAAATAGTTAGATTGATTCCCGATGACATGGAGAATTGGAAGGCGGAACCATCGATATTACCTAAACCGATTAATCAAACTCGGAAGCAGAAAGTGCATCGGAGACTGATCGGGACTTCGGGAGGAATAGCAAATGGCTATTCCGACCCCCGATGAAGATAAAAGCGCCTCCGGGGATATCAGTGTAAACTATACCGATAAAGTAAACATGCAATAGGACTCATCGGGACATTGGAAGAAGCAATTTTATGCTATGCCGAGTCCCGATAGGACTATGTAATTGGATGGAGAGTTGCTAGGAGTTCTTTGGGGTGATTTATGCCGATAACGCCGGGGACTTACTCACAATGCGGACCGGTATCCTATTGAGATCATTGTGGCACTGGAGGGACATAAATTGAACTATGTCGATACTCGATGGGACATATAGGACTATGTTTCAGCTATCGGGAGCGGTCTCGGTCTGCTATACCGATACCCGGTCAGTAATGAGTAACACGCGTGTTAGTCACATGTTTGACACCGTCGATTCTGCAGTTAGTGGTTGCAATTGACTAACCTGTGGCGAAACAGTGAAAGGAAAGTAGGCCCAGTGTGAGGATGATGTGGAAAGTAAAGGAGGTGCATCTTGAAAAGGATCCGACGGTCTGCGTTATCTTGGTGGGCAAAATAGCATGGAGTTTATCTTTCATGAAGCAGCGAAAGGATGGTGGGCCCGACATTTCAGACTACTCTTGCTTTTTTTAAAAAATGGCCATATCAGAGAAAAAGACCATATCGGGATAGTGCAAAAAATAGTTAGATTGATTCCCAATGACATGGAGAATCGGAAGGCAGAACCATCGGTATTACCTAAACCGATTAATCAAACTCGGAAGCAGAAAGCATGAAAGTGCATTGGAGACTGATCGAGACTTCGGGAGGAATAGAAAACGGCTATTCCGACCCTCGATGAAGATAAAAGCACCTGCGGGGATATTGGTGTAAACTATACCGATAAAGTAAACATGCAATAGGACTCATCGGGACATCGAAAGAAGCAATTTTATGCTATGCTGAGTCCCGATAGGACTATGTAAGCGTATGGAGAGTTGCTAGGAGTTCTTCGGGGTGATTTATGCCAATAACGTCAGGGACTTACTCACAATGCGGACTGGTATCCTATTGAGATCATCATGGCACTAGAGGGACATAAATTGAACTATGTCGATACCCGATTGGACATATCGGACTATGTTTCGGCTATCGGGAGCGGTCTTGGTCTGCTATACCGATACCCAATCAGTAATGAGTAACACGCGTGTTAGTTGTGCGTTTGACACCGTCAATTCTGCAGTTAGTGGTTGCGATTGACAAACTTGTGGCGAAACAGCAAAAGGAAAGTGGGCCCAGCGTGAGGATGACGTGGAAAGTAAAGGAGGTGCATCTTGAAAAGGATCCGACGGTCTACGTTATTTTGGTGGGCGAAATAGCGTGGAGTTTATCTTTCGCGAAGCAGCGAAAGGATGGTGGGCCCGACATTTCAGACTACTGCTTTTTTTTAAAAACGGCCATATCGGAGAAAAAGACCATAACGGGATAGTGCAAAAATTAGTTAGATCGATTCCCGATGACATGGAGAATCGGAAGGCGGAACCATCGGTATTACCTAAACCGATTAATCAAACTCGGTAGCATAAAGCATGAAAGTGCATCGGAGATTGATCGGGACTTCGGGAGGAATAGAAAATGGCTATTCCGACCCCCGATGAAGATAAAAGTGCCTGCGGGGATATCGGTGTAAATTATACCGATAAAGTAAACATGCATTAGGACTCATCGGGACATCGGAAGAAGAAATTTTATGCTATGCTGAGTCCCCATAGTACTATTAAGGTGTGGTAGTAGTCTGTTTTACACCGTCCATATTGCGACAAACATTTTGCGATTGTCTAACCTATCGGTAACGCACGCTCGCGATTGACTAACCTGTCGCTAAGACACTGTATCACATGGAGAATTGGGAAGGTAGAACCATCAATATTACCTATACCGATAAAACAAACTCCGAAGCATAAAGCATAAAAGTGCATCGGAGACTGATCGGGACTTTGGGAGGACTAGAAAAAGGCTATTTCGACCCTCGATGAAGATAAAAGCACTTGCGGGGATATCGGTGTAAATTATATCGATAAAGTAAACATGCATTAGGACTCATCGGGACATTGGAAGAAGTAGTTTTATGCTATACCAAGTCCCGATAGGGCTATTAAGGCGGATGGAGAGTTGCTACGAGTTATTTGGGCTGATTTATGCTGATAACGCGGGGGACTTGGTCACAATGCAGACTGCTATATTAAGATCATTGGGGTATTAGAGGGACATAAATTGAACTATGCTGATACCCGATGGGGCATATCCGACTATGTTTCGGCTATCAGGAGTGGTCTCGGTCTGTTATACCGATACTCGGTCAGTCACGCCCAAAACAAACTCCGAAGCATAAAGCATACAAGTGCATCGGAGACTGATCAGGACTTCAGGAGGAATAGAAAAAGGCTATTCCGACCCCCGATGAAGATAAAAACACTTGCGGGGATATCGGTGTAAAGTATACCGATAAAGTAAACATGCATTAGGACTCATCAGGACATCGAAAGAAGCAGTTTTATGCTATGTCGAGTCCCAATAGGGCTATTAAGGCAGATGGAGAGTTGCTACGAGTTTTTCGGGCTGATTTATGCCGATAACGTGGGGGACTTGGTCACAATGCGGACTGCTATATTCAAATCAACAGGGCATTAGAGGGACATAAATTGAACTATGTCGATACCTGATGGGGCATATCCGACTATGTTTCAGCTATCGGGAGCGGTCTCGGTCTGCTATACCAATACCCGGTCAGTCATACGCAAAACAAACTCCGAAGCATAAAGCATAAAAGTGCATCGGAGACTGATCGGGACTTCTAGAGGAATAGAAAATGGCTATTCTGACCCCCGATGAAGATAAAAAGCACCTGCGGCGATATCGGTGTAAAGTATACTGATAAAGTAAACATGCATTAGGACTCATCAGGACATCGGAAGAAGCAATTTTATGCTATGCCGAGTCCTGATAGGACTATGTAGGCGGATGGAGAGTTGCTAGGAGTTCTTCGGGGTAATTTATGCTGATAATGTGGGGGACTTGGTCACAATGCGGACTCATCGGAGCATTGGAGGGACATAAATTAAACTATGCCGATACCCGATGGGACATATCGGTCTATGTTTCGGCTATCGAGAAGGAAACAGGGATCAAAAATGAAAAAGCATGTTAGCGATAGGTTACTCAATCGCAACAGCTAATTGCAAAATAGGTTACGCGTTCGGCCACAGCTCCAAAATGGACATTTTTTTTGTTATTTTAGACTCTTTTATGCAATAAATAGTAAATCATATTAAAAAAAGCAGACAAAAAACCTTGTGTAAAATTAACTACAAATTTATATGGGTATTTCGACATATTCATTTGAATCATTTGAAGATAATTTCAATATTACTGTTAATTGTTAATCACCCAAGGAGTAATCACGTGTTACTTAGTGCGTACGACAGACTCGGCAAGGCTGCGACTAACAACGCATGGAAATCCATCGGAGAAGCAGCAAAACTGATAACAATGCATGGAAATCCAAGGTCGGACCTATCGACATTACTCTCTCCGATTAAATTAATAAGGCAACGACGGTTACATCGGAGAACCGACAAAAACATAATATTGTCTTGCCGATAACCGAAAAGTACAACAGAAATGACAGACAAAAATGACAGTACAATGATACTAACAAACACCAAACACCCAGCAAAATGACAGTATAGACATACTAACACGCATTTTACAACGGCTTTTTGGAGCCAGCAAACACACGTCGAGTGCTATATCTAACCCTAACACGAATAATTTCAAGCTACAGAAAAAGAAGAATAACCAAAGCAAAAAAAAGCAATATGATTTTCGCACAACATATACAAATCTGAAAGAATGGCTACTCAACAAAGCAATAAAACATTCAAATTTTCCAAATGTATACAACCAGAAAAATGGCTACTCAACATACTTGTTAACCTTCACAAATGAACGTAGGCTGCCCTTGAAAACTAAGTCCTCGCTACCTCCTTCAAACCCTTCTTTGCCTTCAAAAACGCCTTCAAAAACACTGCCTCCTTCAAACCCTTCTTTGCCTGCAAAAATGCCTTCAAAAACACCTTAAAAAACAACATAACACTTGAACAAATGAGGGCTTTGGACTTTATCTTATTGCGCATTAGTCTATCCCTTTGTCCCCTTTTTTCCACAACACACAAAAAATGGCGGGAGCTCCGCTTGTATGTTCCACCTACCCACCTAACATGCGTGGGTTCGACATCATCCCATTTTTCAACGCAAAAAATGGCAGGATGCGTATATTCTGGCTCCACAGTACGGATTCACTAACACGCGTGTTTGTCTCGTGTTTTACACCGTCGATTTTGCAGTTAGCGGTTGCGATTGACTAACCTGTTACGGACTAACACGTTGTACGAAAGGTCTGTTTTGGAGCTATGGCGTCAGTTTTCACTGAACGACTGCGATTGACGGATTGACTGAGTAAGGACCCACCTATCAGTAGCACGTGCGAGACAACCACTGCGGTTTGGAAGCCCGCGGCCTCTTTTTCCCTCCGTTTTGGCGTCCGAACGTGGTCATCAACACTTGCCGCCGGATGTTTGTTTTCTATGGCTTTTAATGTGCGTGTTAGGCACAACACATCGGTCCAAGCCACGGCCCACAATTTGCCGTTTTCCGGCATGTCCACGTAGTTTCATGTCGGCCCCGACGTTCGAAACAGCCGACTCCAGGATAGCTCCACATCATTTTCGGTGGGTCCAGCGCCTGCACCAAATGGGCATGGTATGGGCTATGGTATGCATGGGCTATGCATGTCTCCAACATGTCCGCGATGCATGTCATTGGTACGACACGTCACTTTTGGAGCCAGAATAGACGCGTCTTATATACACATACATACATAGATACATGTGCATAGGTACTTGTAGTGTCCTAAATTGTACTTGCCCACAATTTTGTCCTTACTTTGGAATTTCGTCCTCCAAGGCCTGATTGCATTACTGATTCTGCTCACACCATCCATCTACTTCACATTTTCATCAATTTTTTAGTTTAGCCCCCAGTTTGGAGTATTGATTTCCAGGATCAAGAAGTACCACGCCTTGGTCTTAAATCAGAATGAGGGCGTATATGCCTTTGGCCTCTTAAATTGGCCCCAAATTGGCCCCCTCTAACAATCATCTTTGGTGAGGGGGAAACTTAGCCCCGTGTTAGCTTGTTATAGAAATTCAATCAAATTTTTGATAAGAAAGTATAAAAGGAGGTCTACCCTTCTCATTTTAAAGTGAACGAACTTCATTCAAGATCTCAATTACACTAGTGAATTCAAGTGAACAAGCAATTAGTCTTCTATCAAGCATTGGAGCAGAAGTGATGTCAAGATTCAAGCATTGGAGATGGAATTCATCTTCTATGTTATATGATGACAACCTACATGAAACCCTGATTCCTTTATGGAGACAAGCAAAACTTCATTGAGGTATATCATTAGTGTTTCAATCATTTTCAACTTTTCCCTCAAAAGGAAAGCATTTTACTTGCATTCTTTCATTTACATTTTTAATTCAATTTCATGGTTAATTCTAAAATCGGGGTTTGACCTAAGGCAAACCCCTATTCCCAACATATTTCCCCTTTTCACTGTGTGTAAGAACAAGTATAAATTTGTAATTAGGAGGATGGATAGAATTCATAGAGACAAACAAGTTCAGTTTTCGATGGCGAGAAATTTGGAGGACCATGGCGAATTGATACTACCTAGTCTCAAAAAATTGGCTCAAATTTCTCGAAACATATTCAAAACATATTCTTCTACTCAAATCCAAGTTGGTGGCTCTGTACGACATCTGTATCTTACAGTTTTTGTCAAATTGCTTCAATAGTTCAATAAATTGCCCTAATCTTCAACAATTCAATTCAAGGAGGAGAAATCCCTATTAAAAAAGAACTAGTAATCTTATCCGAATCTTAGTCTTTCAAGGCTAGATCTATTAGATTCCTCTCCTCCCCAATGTAATGGTTAATTAGGTCATTTAGTGGTTTTATTATCTTAATTTAACCCTAATACTAGAATTTTCCATCATTATATTTTGGTGAACGCAACTTCATGCACCTTAATTTTTGATTTGTGATCTCATATCTGATTTGCATGCATTTTCAAATTCAAATTTACAATCATAAGTTTTATTTTCACTTGAATTACATAAATTTGGAGATTAAATTCACCAAAAACCTAATTTATAATTCTAAATTTAAACTTGTGGGTTGCATAATTTTGATTTATTGTCTCAGATATGATTGTTTATGCATGTTAAATTTCAAATTTTCACTCATAGATCTCATTTTCAATTGAATTACATAAATTAAGAGATTAAATTCATAAAAACCCTAATTTATACATTATTTTATGGGTTGCATAATTTTTCAAGTCTATTTTTAGATCTAATCTTTATGCATAGTTATGCTATAATTTAGAGGCATTTATTATTCAAATTCACAATTGAAATTGCTTAATTAATTGGTTAATCAATCACTTTTACAAAAAATTGCATTGTTTCATCACAAGTTTCAATTTGAGCATTCAAATTCCCTCCTTTGTGCATGAGTTTTATTACTATTATCCCTACCTACAATATTCCAATGAGAAGAAGTTGTAGAATGAAGGCTTCCCAAGGTGTAATTACCAATAATATGGAGCCTAATTTGGATAACTTATTTCATGAGAATGTTGGTGCTTCCTCCAACCCAACAAATGATGTCATTTATACATATTATCTTCATAAAATTCATGACAAGGATGAGTCACTAACTAGGGTTATCATTGACCAATTGGAGAAGATTGACAATGAATTTGAAAATATTCAACAATGGATGAGTAAAAAATACCCAAAAAGTGAGGCAATTCTATCGATTGAAGGATTAAAAAGAATGCTGCAAAGTGATAATATTGGTGTTGCTTTTTTGTGTGGCCTTTCTCATATTGTTGACACTAATATCATGTCAATCAAAATTTGTGCCGAAGTCCTTGGTTACTCTCAACCCACTAGCCAAGTCAATCATTCTTTTCCTATGCCTACATCCCTGCCTAGTGTGCCTACATTTACATCTTCTATCATGACTACTTCCACACAAAATGTTAACCCTACACATGTTAGTCATGAGGGAAATATCGTTAATCAATACTCTTATATCCCTTCTTCTATGAGTCTTCCATTTGAAATTCCCAATCATCACCCATACCCACATATCATAGTGTTTCACCTCCTTACTCTCAACCTCCACCTACATACAAAAATGTTAATCCTCTGTCATAATACAATATGTCCAATTTCAATCCATCCACTGAAGCAACCATTAACAATCTAGCTCAAATTGTTACATCTTTACAACAACAATTATCTTCCATTATTAATTCTAAGTTTAATGTGCCCACATTTGATGCAGTGAGCCCATTATCTGATGACATTGTCCATGTTGTCCCTCCTAAACATATGAAAGTCCCTCAATTGGACTTGTACAATGGAAAAGATGACCCCTTGACTTATGTGAAAATATTTCAAACTCTGTGTAGTGATTTTGCTCATAATCAAAGATTTATGGCTAAATTGTTTACTTGAACCTTTAGGGATAACACTTTGCAATGGTATTGTTCTTTGTCTCCTTATTCTACTATATCATTTCAACAATTAGCTAACACTTTCATTCAACAATTTCACAATAATATCGGTCCTAAAATTACTTTGATTAATTTGATTCATCGTAAGCAAGGAGTTAAAGAGAATGTGACTGATATTATTAGTAGATATAAACATTTATATTCTCAAATTGCTTATCCTATGCCTAATCATGATGTTCAAATAATTTTTATTTTTAATTTACAAAAAGACATTAGGGATAAGCTTCTATTTTCCAAGTTTACTTCCTTTATGCAATTGTGTGTAGTGCTTCATAATTACTAGTTTCAAGTGAGTCAATTTGAATCATCTCTTTCAATGGCTCCGATTGATAAGAATGAGAGTGCTCAATAATATTTTGCGAAGTTGAAACCGAACAAAGGATACATAAAGATAAATGATAACATCAATACTCAAGTGGCAGCCACAACATCAAGTGTGGCCCCTTTATCAAAATATTTTAGAAAAGAATTTACTCCTCTTTATGAGTCTTTGCATAGTATAATGTAGAAGTTGATAAACACTAATATGTTGAAACTTCCTCCCAATAAGCCAATTGATACCTCCAAACCTTTGCAATCTTATCATGATCCCAAAGCCTTTTGTCAATATCACTATCAACCTGATCATGATACCAAGAAGTGTTATACTTTAAGAAGTAAGATTCAAGACTTCATTAATAATAATACCATATTTGTAGCTAGTGTGAATGAAAAAGAAAGCAAATTTGTAGATCCTCCTAATCAAAATCTCCAAATATTTACCAATCCTTTGCCTTCCCACTTTACTAATATTGTTGAGTTTGAGTCACTTTCCTTTTCACCCGATGACCTTGGTATTGAGTCTAATAATATTATGAATCTTGTTGATAAACCTACACCTCCTAAAGAACTATGCACTACTTTTGATCCTTGTGAGACTATTGTTGCAGTTGATGGCCAATTGTATATCACTGCAAAGATCAAAGACAAAATCTCACGAGGAGTTCTCATTGATCCAATGTGTATGGTGAATGTGATCACTGAAGAACGTCTTTATATTTTACAATTGCATCAAGTAACATATCATAAATTTGGTGTTATGGTCAAGGTGTAAGATGGTTTCTCTTGTCCTACTATTGGATCTATTACCCTCCCCATTGAGGTTGGTACTAAGTGCTTAGATGTGACTTTTTCTATCATTCCTACATCAAATTAATTTCATGTGAAGTTGGGACATCTTTGGCTCACTTCCATGAAATTTGTCCCTTCTACCATTAACATATGTTTAAAATTCCCTCAAAATGGCACTATATAACAATTAATCACAACATTTAAAAACCCATGATGAAGCATTGTGATTTCACCCTTGATTAATTTTGGCCTAAGCAACTTGAGCCTCTCAAGCCTCAAAATGATGTCCTTTGTCTATTTTATCAAAAGCGGAAGAATGCAATGATCATGTCTTTGAGTAAGCCTAGAGACCCTAGAACTATTCCTCCTCCTCATGATGGACCTGGTATTCTTCTCACACCTTCTATTCCTCCTATATATGTCACAGTCTGTCCTCCTGCATCTTACAAATGAAAGCGCTTGGCATCTTCTATGTCTCAACCTAATTCGGTTTCTTCTGTTCTTCCTCCTTTAAAGGAAGAAAATAATCCCATGTCCATTGATCCTCAACCTTCACAAGTCTCAGCTAGAACTAAAAGGAATCATTGTACAAGAGAATTTCGATGAAGATGTAATGCTAAGGCTCGCGAACTTGCTTCCCAAACCATTTCCTCCCCAAAGACACCAAATATTGACTTGGTCCCATTTTTCTAGCCTTCGCCTAATCCTAGGGAGGAAGTTCAACATAAATCACCAAGATTAAAAATGCTTAAGAAAAATGATGGTTCATGCTCTTTTCGTGTTAGAGATCCTATTTTTATTAATCTAGATGATGAAATGGACAATGATGTTGTTCATGCTAAAAATGCTGATTATATTGATTTTTATTATATGTATGAGCTTGTTGATGTTAATTATGATCTATCTTCACATTTTTCAAAAGCATTAACCCTAGATACTAGTGACAAACAAAGTGACTCATCATTAGAGAATGGTCCTTGTTTGGAACTTGTAGTAGCTCCATCTACCGTGTTTGAAGTGGCTCCTCTTGCATCTTTTCCACCTTCTCAAAACAATGTTCAACAAGATTGGGAGGTGGATGATTTGCTTGATTAACTTTATTCATGTTGTAGATCCTCTCTTGTCTATTTGCTTGTTTGTAATGTGCTTCCCTCGTGATGTGTTTTTGTGTTCTGTTAGGCTCTCTTTGGATGATCCTTGTTACTTCATTGGTACAAGGTAATAAAGAGGTCAAATCCATTGTGATATTCTTATATTTGTATATCAATTCTTCTATATGTTGTCTCTTGTGTTTTCTACTTGGGGATGATACAAAGCATTGAGATCTCTTTTGGTCTCTTCGATGTTGACTCAAAAGATAGATGTTCCTTTCTTCCATTGTGTTTGTAGTTCCCCTACCTTTGAGGGATGAGGTTGATTCAATATAAATATTCACAGTATACATTATTTATCATAAGAGCATATTGACCCCATAGTTAGTGGATCCCTTATGTGCTTTTATGTTTTGTGACCATTATCTTTTGTCGGGGGCACCTCATTGTGGTAACATGCTTGTCTTTTGGATGCTTGCCACCTTAAATAAATTGCTCGCGAGAAGGTGTATGAAATCACTTTAACATGGGGGCATACACTCCTCTCAATGTTACACTTTATGCACACACCATGACATGTTTTGATACTCAAGTTACTTTGCAAGTTCTAAGCCTTTTGCTTTGTAATTTAGAATTTTTTTCTTTTTCATGACTCATAATAAACAAATCTTACTAAGATAGAAATCATATTATCTTTCTCTTTCCTCTTTCTTATGATGTCCCTTTTATCTTGATATTGGATTAGTAAGATCCTAAAGTCCATGGGGGCTTAGTGTGTCTTGACTCTTTGATATCTAGATGAAAGTTTTCAATGCAAACCTTTGTAGTTTACCATGAGTATGCTTAGTCTCATACTCCTGCTAAAGTGGGGACTAAATGTGGCATCCTAAATTGTACTTTCCTACAATTTTGTCCTCACTTAGGCCTCAATTTGGCATTTTTTCCTCCAAGGCTTGATTAAAATACCGATTCTTCTCACACCACCCATCTATTTTACATTTTCATAAATTTTCCAATTTAGCCCCCAATTTGGAGACTTGATTTCTAAGACCAGGATGTATCATGTCTTGGGCCTCTTAAATTGGCCCCCTCTAATGGTCATATTTGGTGAGCGGGAAAACTAGTCTCATGTCGACCTGCTGTAAAAATTCAATTAGAATTTCGACAAGAAATTATAAAAGGAGGTCTAACCCTGTCATTTTAAAGTGAATGAAATTAATTCATGATCTCCATTATGCTCTAGTGAATTCAAGTGAGCAAGAAATTAGTCTTCTATCAAGCATTGTAGGAGAAGTGAAGTTAAGATTCAAGCATTAGAGATGACATTCATGTTCTATTTTTAATAAAGACAACCCACATTAAACCCTAATTCTTTTGTGGAGACGAACAAAACTTCATTGAGGTATATCATTAGTGTTTCAATCATTTTCAACCTTTTGCTAAAAAAGAAAGCATTTTATTGCAGTCTTTCATTTACATTTTCAATTCAATTTCATGGTTAATTTCAAAACCAGGGTTTGACCAAAGGCAAACCCCTATTCCCAATATATTTTCCTTTTCACTGTGTCCAAGAATAGATACAAAACTATAATCAGGAGGATTGATAGAATTGACAGAGATGAACAGGTTCATCTTTTGATGATTGAGAAATTTAGAGGATCATAGTGAATTGATACTATCTAGTCCTAAAAAATCAGCCCAAACTTCTCAGCACATATCCAAACCATATTCTTTTGCTCAGATCTAGGTTCGTGGCCCTATACGACATTTGTAGCTTACTGTTTTTGTCAAATTGTTTCAATTGTTCACTATCTTACCCTAATCTTCAACAATTCAATTCAATTCAATTCAATTCAGGGAGGAGAAATCCCTATAAAAAGGAACCAAGAATCTAATCAGAATCTCAGTCTTTCAAGGCTAGATCTACTAGATTCCTCTCCTCCCCAATGCAATGGTTAATTAGGTCATTTAGTGGTTTTATTATTTTAATTTAACCCTAATCCTAATTTTCCGCCATTAAAATACCTTTGACATGTGTTGAGTGGTTATAGGTATTGAGAATTTTTTCAACTATCTCACAAGTCTGATTTATTCCTCAATGGTGCTTATGAGAAGATAGCATACTAGCCAATTCCTACTATACCTTACCCATGATATGAATAGTGTTATATGATAGATACCATGATCAATAATACTCTAGGAACCGTAACCCTTAATTGTTCAACTAGTGAAGAGTGTTTGAATATTTATGTTAATTTACATTTTTTTATAAAATATAATGTGAAAATGAGTTTCAGGGTTTTAAATGGCAATTTAATATTTGAAAAGCAAAATGTGGCTTATGTATATTCATTTTTAAACGTTTTACATAATTAGTGTAAAATATATGTATTTGGAAATTAAAAAGTGATTTTTAATTATATTTTCAAAAGAAAAAAGTGTTTCAAGTTTGTAAAGAGGAAATTAATTCATTTTATATTTAGTCATTTTTGGAGAAATTGGGTGCATGAAAACCCTCTTTTTGCTTGGAAATTAAATTGGTGATTGTGAATCCAATTGTGGAGGGATTGGAGTGATATTTTTTTGCAAAATAATAGGAATTGGGAAGGGTTCCTTCTACCCCTTAGATTTTTTCTCTCCTTTTGTGTGCTTGGAGAATTCAAAAATTGAATTTTGGGCCAAATTTGAGTTAGGAACCTCATCTCTTCTCCATTCCTCTTTCTTTTTGTCTCTAATTGTTTTTAATTATTTTTAATTCATTACGAGAAGCTTTTTTTGTACTCAAAATTTTATTTGATAGTGTATTTATTTTGTATTGATATTTTTTATAAATTTCCCCCAAAAATGTCATTACCATTCCCAATTTTCTCTAGAATGGATAAATTGTTGATTTTATGTTAGAAATGTGGTGTTGGGAACCTTAGAACCAAAAGAGTATCCTTTGATTTTTTGTTTTGATATTTTAAAATTTTCATGAATATTGAACTAATGGAGTTTGGGCATTTTTGCTGATCAATGATGAAATTGAGAAAACAATAAAAAATGAAATTATTGTCAATTTGTGATGTATATATATTGGGGAATGAAATGTATATGTTGTAAATTATTGATTCGAATCTATTAGATCATGTTTTATGTGACTATGGACAACTAGGAAAATTGCACTTGTGAGGTAAATTTTTTTTTTAAAAAATGAGAGATTTGCATTGTTTGGTTTTGATTCCGCATTGGTGGACAATGCGATGAACTTAGGATTAGGTACTAGAGTGGGTTAAGGAAGTGCTCCCAACATTTCCTCAGACCAAAGTGGATTTTAGGCTTGATCATGGGTAGGGAGTCATTTAATCAAGTGAAAATTAATGAAACATGGGTAATAGACCAATCAAGATAATGGATGCCTCTCACATACCTTGATCACTCTTAAAGGTTAAGAATGTTGACTTGCAAAGACATGCCTATTAGTGGAACGCTGGAATTTTATGACTATGTATTCTCATTCATATGAGAGCATGCTAGGTTTTTTTGTAGTGACATCCCTTCGTGCATGCATGATGACACTCCCTAACTAGCACTCTAACATCTAGTCCCAATGTAGTTTGAGTAGCACCGAGTTGATGAAGTATGCCTTTCTATTTTGGTGTTTAATTCATATTATTTTATGATGTGTATTCTTCATGATCAGTATAATTGCTAGCCTTTCTCCCCATGCAGATTCTGTGATTGTTGTGTGTTTATATCCTTAGCATGGTGGGATTGACCTACTTAGTTCTACATGGTTGGGTGGCATGGAAACCACCATTGGAGACTACAGGTGTTGGCATCAAAGTTGACATTGGATTCTCTCTAATCATCTTCCTTTTACATTTTCTAGATATTTCAATTCATGCAAATCTATAATTCAAGAACATTTGAGTCCTATGTTCTATAAAGTTGTAATATTATTTAATTGGAGCTTCTCCAAAAAGGATTGTAATTAAATATAAATGAAAATGATTAGTGTACTTTGTGTATCTCAGTGTTGGTGTTGAGAATGAAGAACTTACATATTTCTTTCCATCTTGATTGTCACAAAATGGTTAAAATAAAATTAGGAATCTTACTTTGGGTTTAAAACAAGCCTAGTGAGTTGTAGAGTCATCTTGGAGGGTGTTGTAGGTCCTTCATGTCATCATCCTAACTTCTAGTGTTAAACTATGTCATGTTGTGAATTTTTTGGGTTTGTTCAAGGCCTTTTGTAACGTCTTTTAAAATTATAATTTTTAAAAAGAGTTTTCATTTCATATTATTACATGTTATAGCTTAGGGAAGGATTTAAGAATGTTGGTGAGGTCATTACGTATCTCCCCATTCTCTCTTTTTGAGCACTGGTTGCATCTAATGTGTAGGGGAGTTTTTTTTTTCCTTCCGTCCTCCCTTCAATATTCTCTTTGCATTTTTGTGTTTCTTTTGATTCATTGGAAACTCTATCCTATTCCATTCCATTCATTGGATTATATACTTAAATCCTTTCCCTTGAATTGCTTAGTGGATAAGATGCTTGTACATTAGAGGGACACCAATACGGGAAACTATCAACAAGCTCTGTCAGGATACCTATGTGTTTGGAGGATACTAGCATGCCTAGAGGACTCCAACACCAAAGTGGGGCACCAACATGATGTGCTGGTGTCCATTTAGGGTGCTAGTGTTCTAGTTTGGTGCCCTAGTTCGCTTAGGACGCTAGTGTTTTGACACTTTCGATGATGAACATTTTTTAGCTCCTTAGATGGGAAAACCTTATACATGAAATTGTTTGTTGGTTCTTAAAGAGTATAGAGAACCTTTAAGGTGTCCCATTTGCGTTGTCAGTAAAAAAGTATGGTATCATTTGCCTTATTTTATTTGCCTTCATCTAAAGTTGGTTGATCGTTGCACCTAAGATTGAGGAGATGGTCAAAATCATTTTGTGATGTCTTGTAAAGTCTTGTACAGGTCCAAACCACTTGTTGATCATCCCTAAGTTGTTACAAGCATTTCTCCATGGTTGGTTGGTGTTTTGAAACACGAGTCTTTTGTTTGTGTATCGTCAAGTTTGATAAGATGTTGTATGGTTGCAATTTGAGATAGTGAGTTCTAAAAGTTGTTATTGCTTATCTTAAATGTTTGTAAAAAAATATTCCATATTTTCTTGGGTAATGTCTTAGGGGTTACTTAATGGGGCAATACATTTGGTATCAGAGCCCAAGTTCATACATTAGGAACTCTGTCTTATGTGTTCTTACCATGTTTGGTGTGTGTGGTTTATGCTTGTTATGGTGAATTATATCTTATGATGCCTAATCTATTAATATCATGCCTTAGAATGGATTTAAAAATAATCATTGTTTGCTATAACCCATGAAATGTTTGTGTAATGAAGGATGCCTCATAAGGGTAGAGGGAGAGGTAGAGGTACTCAACAAAGTGCTTCACTTAATGCTCACTAGGGAGCTAATCAAGGTGGAATTTAGAAGGAGAACCAATCAAAGAATCAAGGAAGGGGTAAGGTTGAGGGGCTTAGGGCTCTCAAATTATTAATCTCATTGAGGAGATAATAGCCTGATTGATGCCTCAAAAATCGGCATTCCATGAGGAGTCACACACTTATGATTAGGGTAATTATGATGGTAGAGGAGAGAAAGAGGATTTCCAGATCTCTAGTCATTCGAGAGTGGACAATGGGAGAGATTGAGAGTCCTCTTGTACGCAAGGTAGGCTAGTGGTGGATGAGGAAAACATTCTTGCAGGGAACATGAGAGACCTTCTTAGGGTCCATCCACCGGCTTTTTAGGGTTCATTTGGAGGTACTAAGGCAAAGGCCTAGCTGATAGACTTGGACTAGAGTTTTTCTATCCATCCCTATAGTAGTAATACCAAGGATCTATGTGATTTGATGCATCTAAGAGTCTTTTCTTCCATCTAGTGGCACAAGGAGAAGAAAATGCTCCACCTTGATATTGATTTGATATCTTGGGAGATCTTCTTAGAGAATTTTTTAGCATGTTTTCTCTCATATCACTATAGACAAAGACAAATAGATGAGTAGTTGTGTTAATTGAAATTGACAGTGGACCAATATAAGAACCATTTCTTTGAGGCCAAATAGTATGCTAGCATTGTTGAGGATAAGATCCAGTTAGTTTAGTGTTTTGTTTGAGCCCTAAATGCTTAGATCAGTGGTGGTGTTTGGGTGTTTGAGCCCAAGACTTTGGAGGTCATCATAGAGAAGGTAATATTTATTAAGGAGAACTAGGTCTAGGGGTTTTGGGGCTAGATAGGAATACAGATTGGGAGTTCAAATCCATTAGGACTGGGTGCTTGAGGCTCTCACTCTTAGTCTGCAAGATCTTCTATAAAACCATTAGCACCTTTGAGGTTTGCTCAATAGTAGTAGTAGTAGAGACATAGATATTCATAAGCCCCTCAGAGTGGCAAGGTTCGGGGGGATGTCACCACCCCAAGCATCATGGGGGAGGATGGCCTAGGGACCTTCATTACAGTTGTCCTACATAGAGTGGTCAACAAAATTCGAGTAGAGGCAATTATCATCAGTCTCGTGCACTTACACATGAATGTGGATAGGGTAGAGGGCCATGTTACTCATGTGGCCAATAGGATCATATAGTGTAATGTCCTTTGTATAATATAATACTAGATCTAAAATTTAAATATAAATTAAGAGATAACATGAACATACAAACTAGCAAACTAAAAGATCACCATTTACATTGAAAATTCAAAAGAATATAGTTTAATGAAAAAGGATGTAATGAGTAGATTTATGTCAATGAAATACATCATAATTACTATCATAATATGTTGCAAACATAATTTTATATTAAATGCAAACTTCACACAAACTTGTGAGCCAAACTGGTTCCAATTATCACAACTAGCTTAATCAGTTTTCACAAAAACTTTTCAAACTTCACAATAAAGTATTATTTAAAAAATAAAAAATACAATCAAATTATATAAAACCCATTAACTCTAAGATACCATGAACTTATATAACTCTCACAAACTCAAAAATTGAATTTTTTTCATAAAAATCCACTACAAATCTACTAGTTGCCAAAATTGCCCAAAGTTGCCAAGGAAACTTTTTGAAAACCACCCCCTACTAACCAACTTGCCAAAGCCAACAAGAAGTAGCATTATTCATCGTGAGAAATTTGACATTACAACAACAAACAAATATTAATTTAATATTATTTTCCAAATTGTCATGTAATCTTTATTTACACTTTTGGGATAGTGTGGCTTACTATTTTTAGAAAGTTCTATTTTCAGAAAATTTGGAAAAAGGGTTATGACATATAGAAACATATTGTCCCCAACTTTCAGATGTAGGGGGTAGTCAGAGACAAGTGGTTTTAGAACCTACAATAGGGGATGTTGGGAGATCTCACAAAGTATTTGCAGTAGTTGATAACCGCAATAATGAGCATCAAGAAACCATGGTTGAGTCATTATGTGTGTTGTGTGGTATTCATACTTCCATTCTATTTGATTCTGGTGCTTTAGATTATTTTATTTCCCCATTCCTTGACAAGCGTTGTGGGCTTGTGGTAGTTAGACAGTGTGATAGTTGGTAGGTGGAGTTAGATTTTGGTGCCAAGGTGGCATTAAACTCCCTAGTTCATGTGTATGTGTTAGATTTTGGCACCTTCACCACCATCGTTGACCTACACATTCTATCTTTGGGATCCTATGGAATCATCTTGGGTATGGGTTGGATAGAGGCTTACCAAGCTTGTATTGATTTCTAATGTAAGACAATTAAATTTGTGGATGATTTTGGTGAGCAAGTAGATCTTTCAAGGGTCTAGAGACCCATTTTCCTTTGTATGATTTTGGCTAAGAAATTGAAGAAAATCCTGCTATAGGGTTGTCAAATGTTTGCCATCTTAGTAAGTGACCTTTCTAAGGGTGAGTATCAAGAGGTATTCCTTAATAATCATCATCTTTTTCAAGAGTTTTTAGATGTGTTTTCAAATGAGATCCTAGGCATGCCACCTAAGAGGGATATAGACATCTGTATTGACCTTGTTCCTAGAGCAGATCCCATATCTCAGACATTGTATCATATGACCACCCAGGAGCTTAGTGAGATTGGAGGAGCATGACAATATTACCAATAACTAAAATATATATTCTTGCATAGGTATTTCATGAATAGGCTCAATATCTAATACATCACTTAGAAAGAGAGAAAAATTCTCAAAACTAAACCCTTTTCCTTAAATGGTTAAACACAACTAATGACCTACAAAAATACATATTTTATGCATAAAGGTAAATATATAGGATAAAAATCAAGGAAAAAATGGTACCATCACAAGATCACATTTACCATCTTAAGAGAATCTGCACAATAAAATAGCCATGAGAAGGAAAAACAACTTGTCTTTATTGATCAAAAGTTAACATATATTTGGATAAGCAACAAGGACCACTTGAGCATCTTTGATCTGTCCTAATAAGGGTTTGTTTGGAGTCCATTGAATAACATCTACCAAAAGTTTTTGTTAAGGATAATCCCAAAGCTTTAGCTACTACAGATGGCATGATATTATCTGAGGCACCTACGTCTATAATACAGTTGTTTAATTTGTGACCATTTATGAACAAAGACATATAAAAAGGCTCGGGCTTTGATTCAAGAACAAATAGCATATCATTAGTTTGATGGGCTATTATTTTAGGGATTACTTCATGAGTAACAAGATGGATTGACACATCATCTTGAGAAGACAATATAGCATTAACTGACTGTTGTACCACGTTAGCTTGTAATGCATTATTTCCTTATACAAACTTAACTAGCCTATCAATTTCTTTGGGATTTAATTAAAGGTATTCAGTTGGTGTAATTTGAATTCGAGAGGATTTACAAAATTATACAATATCAAATGAACCTTCAGTCTCTACATATTTCAACAACTAGGGTTCTTGAGGCCTATAATCATTATTATGAAGCCTAGAAACAATGTCCTTACCTTTAGAATTCACAACAGAAGACGAGGGAGCACCCTGAGGTTTTACATTCTGTTGGTTTCTAGTCAATACTACACATGAAGGATCTTCCAAGGTAACCAATATATCACCTCCTCTTTTTGAATCTGACTCGTACTCCAAGAAGTGGATTTTAGAGTCGCCACATTTCCTAAAAGACTCTTCTTCACTTAGTTCATTTAAAACCTCTTTAGAACCAATCAACTGAGCATAACACACCATCTCTGGACAAGAATTGCCATCATGATCATTAGTGAGATGAAAAAAACACATATTCCCCTTTAGTGGTGGAGCTTCAATTGCCAATCTTTGTTGGCCAGGGGCAGTTGTAAGGCTTTATTCCCAGTTCCCATAGACTAATTTGTAATCCTCCTTGGTATGTCTTGGTAAGGTTGTGAATAAGATGTACTAGCCTTGGGTAACTGTCTTTTGAGTGTTATTACATCATTCATCAGTCTTTGAATCATAGGGTTTGAAGAAGTAGAGGGTTGCACATTGGCCACTTGTACTTCTCTCTTCCATTTTCCCACAGTGATCAAGTCAACCTCTAATTCAACAACGAGTGTTTTTAACATCATTAAGGGTGGCAACTCTTTGTCTGCAAACCAAGAAAGTTATCTTTGAGGACATAGAATTTATTAAAAACATTTCAGGTTATTATCTGCAGGTTTCTGATTTGCAATAATTTTATGAACAATTTTATCAAATTTAGCCACGAAATCTCTCATAGATTCAGGGATTTCTTTTTTTAATTGAGCTAACTAAGCCAATGATCATCCTCTGCTACCTTGAACCTAGCTTCAAACCTAGTTTTCAAATCTTTCCAATTTGTTATTACACTGTTCGGCAAATGACAAAACCAATCTGCAGCTGCTTCAGTTAAAGTTTTTAAAAACAACCTTACTGCAACATCTTCATGCTAGATGGCTATTACACCACATGCAACATTAAATGCATTCAAATGTTCATCAACTGTGACCTTCCCATCACCACTAAATTTAGGCAATTGATCTCTCACTCCTTTGGGTAAAGCATTCAAATTTAGACCCAGATTCAACAGACCTACTACGGCTCCCCAAGGAGTGTTGGCTGCCATTGGAAGAATGATATCAAGAGGTATTGGATTGATTCCACTAGGTAAGGCAACACCATGCAATGTTAGGGCTTGACAAAATGAGGATACAGGGAGTGAAGGGGATGGAGAAGGAGGTATACTTTTTGCTCGTCTCTTAGGTGAAAAGGATAGCTGAAAATTTAGGTTTTGCAATTAATGAAAAGTAGAGTCAACTATTCCTTCACAGCTTTGAGACCTAGTATATCTTCTTGGCTCCAACCTGTTTACAATGCAAAATTTTAATGGCACCGAATAAACTCTTAAATTTTGACAAGCCAATTCTTTGTATCCTATAACCAGGTGACCGATCTTATTATTCGATTCCCCAACAAAGTCGCTAAAAATCTGTTGGTTAACAAATTTGCCTTTTCTTTGATTTTTTATATATCTTTAAAATGATGACTTGTGCATACCCTTCGTGAAAAAATTAAATAAACCAATAGTTGGGTGAACCAAGTTTAGGTTTACCCTCTGCATAAGAGTGCAACTCCTCATAAGATGTTCAATAAATTTTTATGCAGATAACTCAAAAATAAACACACTTCTCACCAGAAAGTGAGCAAGGTTTTCACATTCATTTGTCAACACAAAAGAACACTACAAGATGATTATCAATAAATGTAAAGCTCACAGACTTTACTCCTGCACATATCCATTCAATATAAAAACTTATTCCACCCAAAATACTCAATGTAGCATAAATGTTGATCGATTCTCGCTCATGCCTCATAGGACAAGAGGGATCAGAGTCATTTAAACAACAATGTAGCACCTTTTATAACAAAAATAAAATCAATGAATTCAAAGACTAAGAAAGAACTGGTAATGAAATAAAGTATTCTGCACATATGCATACATCCCAACAAAGATTGTTATAACTTTCAAACACACAGATTTGAAGATCGTATCAAAATATCATTCCATTCATGTACCAGAAATGTCTACATTGAAATCCAAAGAAAATTAAGTCTGTTCCTCTAAATCAAAGTTTTTCAGACCTTTAAAAAGACTTCTAGAACCATATAAATAGCCGCTAAGCTATGATAGTCTGTTACTAATAAAACTAGATTCAAATGATTAACTCTACTTCAGAGTTAAAGAAGTTTATTTTTTAAAACTGAAAAAGCAATAACTAAACTAGAAAAGTGGCATAAGCCACAAGAAACAGAGGCACGATCAGACTCTTGCAGATGGCGTGGCTTCAACCTGTTTGTCTTGCGATGTGGGGGGGCTTTGAATGTTCTGCCATTCCAGGTGAGCTGAAGAAAAGTTCAGAATGAGTTGGTAATGTGGGAGGCCAATATGTAGGATTCACTGCTTCCATACCTCTCTATTTTTTCTTACCCGTAAGACTTTACCCTTATGCATTTGAAGATGATCGAAACAGACAACTAACATAGATTCAACTATTGCAATCTTTCATAAATCTTCAATTGTCATGGACTTTTCTTCTTGAATTTGTTGCACTTGATCTTTGAAAACTTGGATCATATCTGATGAGTCCTTGAGTGTCTGCTTATCCTCTTTTAGAAGCTGAAGATATATGCATTTAATGTCCTTTTGCATATTATTAGTCAATTCTTTCAATTCTTTTAGAAGCTTGATGGACTCCTCATGTCCTTTCTTAATAATTGAGTTTCTCCACTTAATATTCTCTTTGCAAACGAAGAGTACATTATCATCAAGGCCGTGCATTGGCTTTTCAGCTAGGAAGTTCATCACTCCATATCTCTGAGTATCTTTCATCTGCTTCAATACAGCCAGCCATTTACTCTTCTCTTTCTCCCAAGCAACTATTTATGTTTCTAACTCTTTACCCACACACTCTGCATTCTCAAACACTTTGACCAGATAAAAATATAGCTAATTCCTTGTTGTGTAATTGATTCAAGCCATTCACTAAAGACATCTGTAATCATCCAGGAATCATCCAACTCCTTTGAACCTGATCAAGTAACCTCTGGTTCATGGGCGATTTTGGATCAAACGACAAATAAACTTGGGAAAGCGGCTGGGGAATTGGATTCTGAATAGCATTGATATATTGAGCCATTTGCATTATAATCTGCTTCATCTTATTTTTGTCTTTTTCATCCTTCCAAGTCTTAGTGAGGATCCTTTTGGTTGAAGTTTCCAAATGTTTAGCATTAGCAGCCCGAGAATTTGCCCCTAGATCAATCTTTTCAATGATGAAATCTTTCTTAGTGATATCATCAACCTCCTTATCTGCTGGGGGTCTAGCTACTTTTGCAATCCAATGTCCCGTTTGCTCATCCACATCAATCATGGTTTCTATTTTAAGTCTCTTGGAATTTGATGTTCTTCCCAGGAACTTGCTGACTATATCCTCCATTGGTATTGAAATAGGAATTACATTCCTCTTCTTAGTAAGCGTAGCACTCAACCACTTAGGAGTGGTGGGTTTTTCCCTTGGTAATGATGATTGTTGGTTAATGGTGATAATGACCATGGCATTCCTAGAATCTTGAGGTTGCTGAATTTCCTTTCCTTTATCTACAAAATCTGTGATGGGCTAGTCCTGCATCTGAGTATCCATTGCTCCTTGAGTTTCTTCCTCAAAATCCAAGTCTACTACAAGTGAACTTGTGAGGGTTTTCTGATTGCTTTTCCTACTATGTGACCTGGTAACACAAGCAGAGGTGGAACCCACAAAAGACTCTTCTAAATTTACAATTTTGGCCTTTTTCATCATCTGTTTCTCATCACCTACAATATCAAAAATAATGTTAGAAGAAGGAAGAGATGTTTGGGAAGTCACACGAGTTCAACCAACTCTCTTATCTTTAGGTGCAGGTATAGGCCTTTGTCTAAAATGATGATCTTTCAAGCATCTTTTGTTCTTCTGATCACATTAAATGTTCTAGCCTGAATGCTATCGTCCCCCTTCCTATTCCAATCAATTTCTGGGATAGGCTGTCCCTGTATCCTTTCATTGAACTTAGGATCAACAAATTCCTTGTCTTCATCTTCTTGCAACTCAGAAACATTCATGGATAAGCCCATTCTTACAATTTGTTGAATTGTGAATCTTGACCATAACCTTCTTCTAACTTCAAACTCATCAACACAATTCTCCCAATAATCCTCCAACTGAGGTTCATGCCGAAAACCATTATCAACATCTAAATTCTCTATAGAAAACCCTCGATTGTCAAATTTATATTTGGCAGCATACGACTGCAAATTGAACTTTTTGAGTTCAAGTTCAAGTTTCAAGACATTTGAAATCGATGCACAACTATAGAGTCCAAGTTCTACTAGAAAGACCACCCTAGACTTCCCTCCACTTTTCTTGTCAATATAAGCTAGTTGTCGACTAACTTCTATTAAAACATAGCTATCCAAGACATACTTGGGTAACCTGAAAGCTGCCAATTCTAATATATGTGAACTGAGGGAATTGAATAAAGAAACTACCATAAACACCAATAAATTCCATGGCTTCCGTCGACAACCTCTTATTTGTGTTTCCCTACAATTTATAAACCAATCTTCCTGCAAAAATGTCATTCCATCTCATGAAATTTTCTGCATATCTCTGTTCCTGCAGGTGAGGGTGATATTTGTATACCCTTATTTCATCAATCTGAGGTTCATGATGCAAGCCATTCCAATCCCGGGTACAAGCAAGCATATAAAACAAATATGAAGACATATAAAAACCACTCATTCCCGCAAACCTGTTTAGACTCTCATGCAATCTTTCTGCAATAACTTGCCCCCAATCTAGGTAGGCTCTTCCGTTCAACATGACTTGGATGTAGAAATACATCTAGTCTTCCCAGTTAAAGGCACGGGCATTTCCTTTTAACCTATTCAACAAAACGACAATGTCCCGCACCTCTTTTATGAAGTGCTCTCTAGTAAGTGGCCTTGGTAACCTTGAACCCCCCTTTTGAATCTTCAATAACCAATTCTTGGCAATCACACTTTTATAAGTACTCTTCTTATCAGAAAAGGAGTATGAAGTGCCAATAGTCTAGTCTTCATATGGCTCCTTATGAGGTATGCCCATAGCTACCATTATGGTTTCCCTGTCTATTTTTAATAGCACTTCACCATTAATGTTCTTGATACAATTGTGCTTCGCATCATACCGGTTCATACATTCCAATACTAACTCTGGGCATAGTGCAACAATGGGAAATGTAGCAGCCTCAACCAAAGCACTGTTCATGATTTTCTCCATCATAGAATTTTGAGCTGGGTTTTTAGCTCTCTCAAGAAAATCAGATAGGTCCGCTTGTGCTAATGAAGTATCCCCCATTTCTGGAAGTGAACTAACTAAGAAAGAAGTGCGGCCCAATTTTGGCAGAGTTGGCCTCATAATGGCCCCTCTCATTTTAAACAAACAATTTCAGGAATGAAATGAATTCTCATACACAACAAAGGGGAATGGACACCAACTAGCTTCCAGAACAAGTAAATACAACAAAAGAGAGAACGATTGAAACTAACCTGATCTTGATAGAAAATTCTTGGAAACCTTTGGAATTTAGATACAATACCTCCAATTTTCCTTGCTTGCATGGCTAATGAGAAGATTCTAGAAACAATTGCTAGCTTTTGCAACAAAAATGGACAAAATTTACACTCAAAACTTAGCTAGTTGTACTAATTAAGTAAGTTCGTTTGAGTTGACGCCTGATTTGATGTATAACTGACATGCATTTAATTTTGGGTCATTCCATCACATGACTCACCAATTATCATGATTGCTTGTCATAATTTAGAAACTAACATTTTGAATTCCCCAGAATATTCTCTTTTCCCGCCGCCACATTCACTTCATGATGCATGTGTCAATTCTACATGGAACTTCAGACTTTAAGAATTCAAACTTTGAACCTTGAACCAAGAACCAAAAGGTTCAAAGGTTCAAGTTCAATTATGAGAAATAACACAGATCAACACATAAAACTGACTACGCGACAAAACAAAGAACAATGAATGAGCAAAGATAGAACTGACACATGATCGATTTTCAACCTTGAACCTTGAACCTAAGGGTTCAAGTTCAATACCAATTTCAACAAAGCGCTCACTTTTACCATAAAACAAAGTCGTAACGAAAATTCTTTAAAGCGTGCTTTAAACTTTGAACTTTGAACTTAGAAAAGGTTCAATGACTGGGGTTCAAAGAGAAGAAATACATGACCAAAAGGAAAATAACACCAAAAGGCGACCTTCGAATTTGAAAATTTTAATTAAAATAGGGAGGGCTAATAGTCTACAAATTCTACCTTGATTTTTTGTTGCTTTTGCAATGTTGTCCTAATTTTTTTCTTTGACTGTGATGTGTTGTTTTCCTACAATGTCTGGAACTGTCTTTTCTCTAAAGTAATTATTTCTATGAAAAAATGAACGCTTCTTCCATGCAACAATCAATGAGCCCTAAACTCCCTCTTTTTACATGGATAGGGTTTGAAATTTTCCAAAAGGAAACAAAGATCACAATTCTTTCCTTTTTGGCACTAAGACTTAGTGGGAAATAAAAACAATCCTATTTAATTTTTCTTTTTTTTTCTTTACTAGTGCCAAAGACTTCATTTTTATTTTGACTTAAAACTTGAGCCTTGTAAAGCTCTCCAAGACTTCCCTAACGGTTATTTGTGTTAAGGAAAGGTAAAAATATCAACAATTACATGCTATTGGAACCAAAACGTTAGGCGCATAGTAACTCCAATCACTTAGAGCTAGAATTAACTCACCCCAATGGTTCCCTTGTCCCACTCTTCTTATGTGTTATAACATGTAATATACCATTGGTATGACTCACAAAGGGAGATAAACAAGACCACTATGTATATCATAGTATAGCTCGAATTAGTGAGATACTACCATTAGTATTGATGCAAGATAACAAAAACTATATAAGTGGCCTTTTTGTATTTGCCTACATGTGACATAGTTGTGACTCTACCACATGGTCATGTTTCCTTTTATGATTAATAGTGTAAAAAATCTCACCATAACCAATCTAATGAATTTTATTTTAAATGGGTCATCAAGCACCGACCTTATGATCCATGACATCAAATCCACTCACCATAGATCCCAATACAATGTGTTCACTTGAGTATATCCTAAATTGGTGCACATAAAAATTTCCTCCATGTAAAGTTTTGATGATTGGATATCCACAACCATTGATATTATACCACAATGAAATTGGAATTGATGCAAATTGTAATGTATCATATTTGGTTGTAACTCAAGCTTGATTGTGTGTCAAATGAATCCATCATACAATATCAAACTAATGTAAAAATGCTTACTAAGGATGTAAGACAAATGAAAAAATATAAAGTCATGTAACAATGAGAAATAGCATTTGGAAATAGGATGATTGGCATATCGATGCACAAACTAGATGAAGCTTGCCCATGGTTTGGTAGCATTAAAGTTATATTTTTTTTGTTTTTTTAATAGAAAAAAACTTTTGCAAGTGTACTATGAACATTGAAACAATGACAAATTGTAGAATAATTTCACTTCTTTACAAAGGAAGGTTTAACTCTATTATTAGGGGAAATCAATCTTAGGTTTAACTCTATTATTAGGGGTGATCAATCTTGAAGCTTATGATATCAACTTATTTGAACATATTATGAGTAGAGATGATGAGTTTGGAAAATATATTGGCTCATTTCAAGTAGGTTCAAGACCAAATATATTTTCTCTTCTTGCCATGCTTCTTCAAATACATATCTATTGAGACACAAATGAACCAAAATTTATTATACTAAAAACTATGAGCATTTCATTTTATTACAAAAATGGTTCATTTCTATCATCGAAAAACCATATAAATACCAATCCCAAATGTACTTGATGTAATGTAGCTTAACACTAAATATACTTGAGAAAATCATGTCTACCTAATACCTTGCAATGTCCTTTGAAGATTGACATTTCTCTCTTCCTTGATATTGAATCTACATCAATTATAAATGGCTCCTTCCTTTTTCCACTAATTGGATGTATTTCATCATTAAAAAAATGAGTTACTATTGTTTGTAGAAGTATTTTTCCTACATGCTAAAATTATTTGAAGTTATTAATTTAATTTTTAAAAAAACTTAAAACAATGGAAGCCAATAAACAATTACACTAGCAATCAATCATGGCCAAACATTAATTGCCACATGGTCTTCACCTTCTTGCCACTATTCAAAATGGTACTACTCACACAAGACTAACGATTTCACTATACAATAAAAGTTTTGACTATAATTTCCACTCTTTGAGAAGCACGCGTTTAATAATCTTCTCCAAAACACACAATCTAAAGGTAAGGCATAAATTTCTCCTCTTTAACTTATATATTTTCAATGAGAATGCAAAATGACTACAAATAAACAATTGACATGTACAATATAATTATAGCAATAAATCTTGAATAGAAAAAAACATAGAAGTACAAAGAAGCCACCATGAGAAAATGATAATTGTTGTTCATTTTGGTTTGTTTGTGTCATGATTGGTGATGCGACCATAACTTGTCTCATATTTAACCCATTGAAATAATCTATTTCTTCTTAGTATATTGTTGGAAAAGTGGATTGAGTAATAATTGGAAGTTCTTTAGCTTGTTTAAGGTAGAATATAAAGTAGATATTTAATTTATTTTTTGTAGATAAATGTGATCCAAAATGCTTCTAATATGTCTCCATGAGTGTGCAAGATATTACAATGTAGATGAATGAGTTATTAAATAACTCATGACAAGAAGAAGTTTCAAAAATATTTGCAGCAGAGAGCTCCAAACATTAACTCTAGACAACTCCAAATATTGTAGAAGGATTTGAAGATATTAAGATAAGATAGAGAAGAATCTTGAAGAATCCCAACACACTCCAACATTCATGCAAAATCATGGGGCATAAATCATTCCTAAATCAATGGCCAAATTATCTATTTCCTACAAGTTGCAGTTGCACACTACATTGTGTTATCTTTCTCCAATAAAGATAACTCAAGTTAACAAAGCACTCCAATGCGATTACATTGAATTGTAGAATATTATTCATGATGATCAACAATGATTTGGTCAACTGAATTGATGATTAATTCCTTCATTCACTTTGAGAACTTGAAGACCTCCTAGAAATCAGGCGTCCAAAAATTGTGAAAAACGTAGTCTTAGTAAAACAACTATATCTCCCTCGTTTCTTAATAAAATTCAAAAATTCAAAATGATCTGGAAACTAGAATTCAACAGATAAAAACCCTTTTGAGTTTTTGGAGAGATTCACAATAGATAAGGATCAGTTTGTATCAGATACTGACTGAGACAAATTGGTGAGATGAAGGACGACAAGTTTAGTTTTCTCAAAGTTTTGTAAATGACCCCTCAAAAATAGGATCTTGGATCCACATTCATAGTGGATTGGATGGATAGATATGGAATGATAATTCTATAAATCCATTGTAATAATTTGAGAAAAAGGGGGGGATTAGAAAGGCTTGTTTCAACATGAGGAAATAGGATATACTAGTGTCATTTCCAACAATGTATTTTCCAAAATTTCTTAGAGTAAATTTGAATTCAAGAAAGTATTTTATTTCTAGCAAGTGTGAATTAGTTTAGCCTTTTTAATTCATGCAAGTGTTCCTTAGATTAGCCTTTCCTTTCATGCAAGTGTGCTTTAGAATATCTTTCATTTCTCGCAAGTTAGAAAAGTCTGTCAAGCAAATTTTCTTCATTCTCTTTTGCAGACAACCATGGACACTGCCTTGGATTGATAAATTAAATGATGAAGATTACAACGACCCCATCAATTGGTACTACTAAACTCTATAAACAATAAAATTTGTTTGAAAATGAGTCTAAAAAAAGCCTCTTAATCTACTTTGCACTAAAAGGAAATTACACTAAACAAATAAAGAATTGAGAAAAGTCAGATTATTGGAGAATAATGTTATCCTTGTTTCCATTTTTTCAAGTGGTTACACAAACTTTGCTTGGTGTTTACAAGAACAAAGACAAATATAAAAGTGTAGATCCACATAAGTTATCCCTTTGTTTCATGTTTTGATCCTTCAAAATATTTTCTATCTTGAGAAGGACAAGGGTATTGAAGGATGACCCATATGTGTCTCTAAAAGATCAAGAAGAGAGTTTGCTTGTTGATTACATAGTTAAATATTCCAATAAGACTGTTGAAAAATTGGTCCAAGATTTATCAAATGTATAGCCAACTATATTTATGTGTCCACCTACATTGATGTACTTATTGACGCATCAACTACTAATAAGTCCACATATCTCTAAATGGATAGGCTTATATGCTTGCAAGCTTCGAATGCCATACGTAAAAGATAAAGCCTATCCATTTTCAGGCAAGAAGCCATAAAGCTTTAAATCATTAATTTTACATTGTTTGAAAACAATCAAATGGTTTGCATATCTAACTATTGGCACTTGGGCCCTATACTATAATTGATTGATTTTTAATCAACCATTTCTTGTCAACAATGTAAAGATGACACACATACAAAAGGAATTATGTTGAGCACACAACTCTTCATGTACTTAATGACCTAACAATTCACCTTAAATACCTCTTTGATATACCCATTATATAGTAAAATATAATTGCTAATTAATATTGAATTAGAAAACTACTAATTCAACAATTATAACATTCCAACCAATTTCTTCAATGGTGTAACATAATAAATATAAACTATTCTAAACTATGTATATAGAGTACCAAGGCAACAATAACTAAATAAGACTATGCATTAAGTTGCTTGATTTCCATATGTCAGGGATGATAATGGTGACATTCACTATCAAATAACCATGCATATAAATCCACAAAACAACTAGAAACAAACAAGAGAATGATACCTATTAATCATCTTGAAGCTACATGAAAAGAAGTATTAGTTAGGAAATATAACATGGTTTTTGATAAATTTTTATTATATATGAGAGATACATCCAAGGCAATCTAAAATATTTAACATTTATTGCTTCACTAAATTCAATTGTAACACAAGATCATAATGTCACTGATATTGCTAATTATAAGTTAATCTCAATCCATGGTATTCCTCATATGCTTTGAGTCAAGAATGCTCTCCTACTATCTTAGAGTGGCGTCCTATGGACAAGGGCTTCCTAAATTTTTTTAATAGATATTGTTAAGATTTTTTAGGAATACTTTAAGTAGGGTGGTTCCATGATTTTTTTTTTGCAATTTAAACTTAAAATTGAAACTCCAAATTTTATGGAGACTGGTGATCTCATGAAATATCATTTCAATAGAATAAATAAATAAAAAATTAAAAACTTCAAATGAAATATCATTTCAATAGAATAAATAAATATAAAATAATTTAACAATAATTAATAAAAAATAAAAACTTCAAATGATCAAGAAGTGGTAAGACAATTTCAAGCTCCACCCCAAATATACCCATTTAAATATTAACTAGCAATCGCACCTTGGTGTGCAATGGGTACACCGAAGAGGTTTGAAAATTCAATTAAGGAAAATTTTGGTCTATTTGTTTGCAGACAAATGTTGTAATGAGGTCGATTGGTAGGGAGATATATAGGGGTAAAAAGAGATGGATAAACAATGAGATAGAGATAGAGAGAGATATGGACAAACAAATATGGAGAGGCGAAGAGATAGATATAAATGTCTAGGAAGGGGGAGAGAGATAAAGATGGATGGCTAGAGAGAGGCAGACATGTCCAAAGATAGATGGAGAGAGAGAGAGAGAGAGAGAGAGAGAGAGAGAGAGAGAGAGAGAGAGAGAGAGAGAGAGAGAGAGAGAGAGAGAGAGAGAGAGAGAGAGAGAGTTGAATATAAAGTGAGGGGAAGAGGGAGATGAATATATAAAAGAATAGAGAGACATAGAGGGAGAGATAAAGATAGAGACGAATAGGAAGTTTGAGAGAGAGACAAAGAGATATATAGAGGAAGAGGGAGAGATATAGATGGTGAGATACTTGTGATAGAGATAGATGTAGACATAGAGAGGAGGAAGAGGGAGAGGGAGATAGATGGATAAGTAGAGAGACAAATAGAGAGTAGACATAGAGATATGAAGGGGGCGATAGAGAGAGGGAGAGAAAAAGATACATGAAAAGAGAAAGGGATTGGTAGTGATAGAGATATAAGGGAACAAGAGGGATTGAGGAAGGGATAAATAGGGAGATCTAGAAAGAGAGGAATGAGGAGAAAGATAGAGAGATAGGTAGAAGGGGTGAGAGAGAGAGAGAGAGAGAGAGAGAGAGAGAGAGAGAGAGAGAGAGAGAGAGAGAGAGAGAGAGAGAGAGAGAGAGAGAGAGAGGTGGATTATTATCTTGTTTTCTTTAAATGGTTATAGAATTAGTAATTTTTCATTATTATTAAATAGATGCTGGTTAAATATATTTAGAAAATTATTATTAATTTTTTTTTAATTCCATTTTGATTGACTTTCAACACTTACCCTTCTTGCCGAAAGGCCAAGTAAACATATATTTGTTTGATATATTGTTGTATCTTTTTATTTAAATGCTTTAAATGCATTCAGTTAAATTGTCCAAGATTATTAAATAATCAAGGATTAAATTTGTATCTATACACTTCAATTGGTGCTATAAAGGAATCTATAATTGTTTAATAATTTGAGGATCATTTGCATGTTTGAAGAATATTGCTCACATTTTGTTTACTTTGAAAGAGTTTATCATAATTAAAAGCCCTCGTGATTCAATTGTTTGGAAACAAAGGAAAGGTATATATTTATACCACTATCCCTTGTAGACATCAAGTTGCATTGAGAAATTATGAAACCTTAGATAAAACGAAGAAGAGCATGCTATAGATTACAATCATATATTTGTAAGTATAGGACAATATTACAATCATATATTTTGACCTCAATAAATGTCTTAGTCTTATATTAATAATTTATAATCTTGACACCTAATATATTTAGATATTTTTCTTTTTTTATAAATCAATCATATTAATTATTTTTAGATTTTCTTATTTACAAGTGAAGTGTGAGTATGCAAATTCTATGCCCATGCAACGCCGAGGTCTTCTGTTGAAAAGTCTATTCTTGATTGTGTACCATCTAATAATTGCGATTGTAAAAAGAGCTGTGTTCGACAATGTCTATCGAACACCCATATTGTACCATTAACCATTTTTAATAATTAATTGATAAATAAATACTGATTAAAATTTAATTATTAATTAATTAAAAAACATGACAATGATACAATATGGGTGCTGTATAGACAGAGGTGCTGTGGTCCTGGTGGAAAATGCTCTTGTTTTTCATTGAATGAGGACAAATGCCAATGGTCTTTGAATGCAGCGAGCTTTGCAGCTGTCCCCCAACTTGCCGTAACAGATTGACTTAATAGGGACTCAAGTTCCATTTGGAAGTAATCAAAACTAAAAATCGAGGATGTGGTGTGCGTTCATGGGACCCTATTCCAGCTGGCGCTTTTACAATTTTTACATTCTATAATTTTGAACAGGTGGGTAGAGGCGGAGAGACTCCGTCACTGTTGCGTGCTGTCTCATCAATATTGCTACGCTTTTGGGGGAGCAGTGACAAACTCATCTAATATGGGATATTTCGGTCAGTTTTCCTAAATAACAAGCTGAGATGCGTTCTGTCTTCTGTTTACTGGGCAAAATAAATAAATGGACGAGATGATTTTCCTCGTCTTACATCCTGTCTAAAGTATTTTACATCAAGGATGTTTCAAGTGAAGTGCAACTTCATATAAGATATATCTTCGTGTAAAAATAAATAAACTAGCAATCGCAAAAAATGGTTTTTTTTTTGCATGTCAACTGGTAGGGCATTTAGAAAACGATGTTGTTTGTGAGACAAAGATAAACAACAAAGATGTTAGTGGAGAAGTGATAGCTTAATTTGAATCAATTGTGTATCTATTTATAAGGATCCAAACATGACTGAAACAAAACCTCTAAATTAGGAAGATAAGCAAACTCTATTACCATAGGCTCATGTTATGTTTGCAATAGAGAGAGAGGGGGGAAGTCTGTCTATGTTTGTGTGTGTGTGTGTTTGAGAGAGAGATGAGTAAGAGGTAGAAATCGAGGATAAATATAGAGATGGAAGAGGTGGAGATGGCGAAGGTGAGGGATAGGTAGAAAGAGGAAGATAGAGTAGAGAGAGGGTGAGATATTGGGAAACATGGAGAGATAACAAGATAGAGACAAAGGGAGAGATGGAAGAAGAACTATGGATGAATATAGATAGAGATAGAGGAAAAGAGATATTGGAAAAAAGAGTTTAGAAAGAGAAAGATGGAGAGAGAGAGGGGGGGAGACATGTCTATAAATAAAGGGGGAGAGAGGAAGATAGAGGTAGAATTGAAGATAGAGGGAGAGAGGAAGAGGGGGAGAAACATCTAGAAAGAGTTGTAGCAAGAGACAAAGATAAGGTGATAAAGAGGGAGATAGAGAGAGGATGCGATAGAGATGTATATAGGGAGAGGGGGAGATATAGACATATAGATAATGAGATGGAGTCATATAGAGATAGAGATATAAGGAGATATAGCGAGATGGGGATATGGTGATAAAGATAGAGAGATGGAGAGAGGGAGAGAAAAAGAGGAAGATAGAGGTGGAGATAGAGAGATGGATTGGGGGATAGGGAAGTATCAAGGGAGTGAGAGATAGAGAGATAGATGGGGGGGGATAGGGAGGGAGGTAGATGTGATGTGGAGAGAGAGAGAGAGAGAGAGAGAGAGAGAGAGAGAGAGAGAGATACAAATTAGAGGGGGGAGATAGATAAATTGGCTCATATATAGAGGGAGAGATATTAATATAGAGATGGAGAGGGATAGGGAAGGTCGTGTTGATCAATATATTTGAGAGTGTCAAGTGTATGTTTAAATAGATCTTTATATACTTATGGTGAAACTTGTACTCTATTTATTGATGGAGCTTAAAAATTGCCATATAAACTCAGAAAACCATAAATCTATGAATAATTGAACATGATTTTGTTGATTTGTATACTTCCTAAATCATTTATATTTATATACCTATGAGGAAACCTCTACTCTATTTGAGAATGCGAAGTCTATGTTTGAACAGATCTTTATATGTCTATGGGGAAACCTCTACTCTCTTTATTGATGAAGCTTAAAACCTACCATATAAACTCAGAAAACCATACATTTATGAATAATTGAACATGATTTCGTTGATTTGTATACTTCATAAATAATTTATATTAATTGATGGAGCTTAATAACATGTATATTAAATATATATTTTTTAATTTATTAAATAATTTATAGTATATTAAATATAATGTATAATACTTATACTTAATATAATTATGAATTTTTTTAATTAATTTTTAAATGTTTTTTGATGGATTAATTAATTTCATAATATTAATTATAGTAATACAATTCAATTGTATTATCTTAGATTGTTTAGAATTAATATAAATGATATATTATATAAAATATGTAAATATTATTTCTATTAATTATATCTTATATTTTATGTATATTTAATAAATATAATTAAATTATACTATAAAATAATAAATATAATTATAATATAATTTTTATATAAACTAAATATATAATAAAATAATATGAAAGAAATACACCACAAAATATTTTCCAAATAAAATTCTTAGAAAAAAGAATATTCTTAGAATAATATTTTTATAGTTTTTAAAAATTCCACTTTGGAAACCTCATATAAAGATAGAATCGTTTTCCCACTCGCTGGCAGGATTTTCATATGTGCTTAATTTTATTTGATTTAAATTCAATGGAAGCAATACTTTTTCTTTTTGAATTTTAAATTTAAAAGTAAATTTGCATTAATTTATAGATTTAAAGATAACTTTAAATTAGTGAATAGAAAATTGATGGTTTTACAGTGTTTAATCATTTTACATCATCTGTTCGAAGAGATAGGTCGTTGATTGTAACTAGAATACTTCAAATAGGGTATGCCTTTGGTGTAAAAATAATAACTAGCAATTGCACCTTGGTGTGCAATGGGTACGCTGAAAACAAGATTATTGATCAAAACAATAAACATTAAAAATAGAAGAATATTTGGAAAAAAAAAGAATTGATAAAGTGACATATTGTAAATCATTTTTTTTAAATAGGTTGAACAAGTTTAATAATTCATCATATAGAGATAATTCATTTATGACCAATAGAATGTCATTGAAATGAAGGATATGAAGATTCATATGTTAGAATTTGTGCTATATATAAATCTGAAAAAAGGATCAATGGTTAATGGCGTTTCAAACAAGTATGTAGAATATGTACAATATAATAACAAACAATATGGAATTGACCACATGGTTTACATTATCTATGTTTGAATATAAGAACTTGAAATGTTCTTGGAACTTGTCAACCCAATACAAAATCAACATGTATAGACAAGATCCTAATTTTTTTTATATCTTCCCCATTAGGTTTTGCTTCAATTAATTTTTTATCCTTGTAAGAGGATACATAATTACATAGTTGATTTCTAACTATAAAGAAGAAGAGTGGTCAAAATTTTGATAAGTTTAACAAGTTTAATAATTAAATCTATAGAGATCATTCATTAATCATCAATATCAAGTCTTGAAATCAAGGATAGGAAGATTCATATGTTAGAATTTGTAGTATGTACAATATGTATCTTATCAATTGTGTTAATGATCTAATTGTAAAAAATTAAATGAAGTAAATGAAATAAATTAAAAAAAATAACTTTTTAAAAAAATAGGAAACATCAATTTATTTGATCAATTAAAAAAATCCATACCCAATTTCTTGGTTATGGTTGTAACATTTAAAGGGACTAAAATAATCAATGTCAGATGAAATATCTTCTATTGTAAATTTTCCATTTGTAGAGAAAAGTTTAGATGTGCACAAAAATGATCATTAAGAGGCAAGCTACCTTTTTAATTAAAATTAAATAAATTTCCTAAAATAAAATTTGATGGTAGGTTTTAGACTACTTTATTTTCTGTAAATATTGGGAAAAGTCTATGAGATTCTTAATAAATGAGAGTTGTGGTCAAAAAATTATCACAAAGAATTATGTCATAGCCATCTACTAAATCATCCCCAGTCATTCCTATTGCAAATCTCTGTCAAAACAATGCTCCATCTGTAATTTTTTAAATTTTTTAAATTTTTTTCTTCATTGAAACATTATTTTGTTCTATTAATAAAGGCGTATTAGTGCATTTGATAGTTTAGGTAGCTCTTAAATTAGCTTGCCTCTTAATGATCATTTTTGTGTACATCTAAACTTTTCTCTACAAATGGCAAATTTACAATAGAAGATATTTCATTTGACATTGATTATTTTAGTCCCTTTAAATGTAAACCATGTGGTCAATTCCATATTGTTTGTTATTATATTGTACATATTCTACATACTTGTTTGAAACACCATTAACCATTGATCCTTTTTCAGATTTATATATAGTACAAATTCTAACATATGAATCTTCATATCCTTCATTTCAATGACATTCTATTGGTCATAAATGAATTATCTCTATATGATGAATTATTAAACTTGTTCAACCAATTAAAAACTAACCAAGAAATTGGGTATGAATTTTTTTAATTGATCAAATAAATTGACGTTTCCCCTTTTTTTTAAAAATTTCATTTTCTTTAATTTATTTCATTTCATTTTTTTACAATTAGATCATTTACACAATTGATAAGATACATATTGTACATACTACAAATTCTAACATATGAATCTTCCTATCCTTGATTTCAAAGACTTGATATTGGTGATTAATGAATGATCTCTATAGGTTAAATTATTAAACTTGTTAAACTTATCAAAATTTTCTTTTTTTGCATTATGTCACTTTATCAATTATTGTTTTGACCACTATTCTTCTTTATAGTTAAAAATCAACTATGCAATTATGTATCCTCTTACAAGGATGAAAAATCAATTGAAGCAAAACCTAGTGGCAAAGATATGCAAAACAAATTAGGATCTTGTCTATACATGTTGATTTTGTATTGGGTTGAGAGGTGCCAAGAACATTTCAAATTCTTATATTCAAACAAAGATAATATAAACCATGTGGTCAATTCCATAGTGTTTGTTATTATATTGTACATATTCTACATACTTGTTTGAAACACGATTAACCGAAGAGCTAAATAATTTATACATAAATTTCAAATTTCAAATTTATAAAATATTTATTGCCATATAAGAATTGTCTAATAATCCAATGGGCTCTCTCAACGATGGTTTAGATATATATAAATTTTTTAAATTTCATTTTTTATAACTATTATTCTCCATGAAATTTTTCTCAATTTTTTAGCCCTCCACTAATTTATTTTGCCTAGTGGACAATATCAGACATAAAGAGAGGGATATAGAGAGAGTAGGAGACATGGAGTGAATAAGAGAGAGATAGAGATAATAACATATGGTTTGGAAGAGAGAGGGAGAGATAGGAAGATAGAGAGGGAGGGAGAGAGAGTGGGAGAGAAATATAGAAAGGATAGAAGAGAAGTAGCGCAATATAAAAAGAGGGAGCAATAAGGAGAGAGGAGAGATAGAGATAAATAGATAAATAAGAGAAAGAGATTTCAAAACATATTTCAAATTTCTTGTTAATTATTTATCTTAATTTATTTTCAACTATTTATTTTAACAAAATAAAAATAATAAGTTTTGTATAATAACTAAAAGAATGTGTTTTATTTTCAAGCTTGAATCTAAATTAAATAATAAAATGGAGAAAAATTAAATGTAAAATCAAAATGTATCAAAATCAAAATATTAATAAAAATGATAATTTAAAAAAAATTAAAATAAAAATATTTTTCAATTTTAAAATTAAATACTTTATTTTAATTTAAAAAAAATAAAAATTAGTATAATACTTTTTTCCAAATTATATAAAAAAATTAATAAAAATGAATGTAAATTTAATAATTATTTAAAAATAAAATAAAATAAGAATATATTTCAATGTTAGAATTAAATATTTTATTTTTAAATGAATTAGTTTAATAAATAATTCAAATTATATAAAAAATTTAATTGTGAAAAATTAATAATTTTATAATAAAAATGATCTAACATTATTATTAAAATACATCTAATGATCTTCATATTCTAATGGTTTTTTTTTTTTTTAAATCTATTTTATATTATGTAAGGTTTTATAGGTAAAGGGGGCATTAATATTTGGAAGGAAATAATGGCTGTAGTTATTCTGGCTCCAAAACGGCATGCCATGGTATGATGCCGCTCCAAAATCGCATGCCCTCCCATGATGTCGTGAGACACATTATGGGACCCACCATCTGGATGACGTGGAGGTATGTTGCCATTTTGCGGTTGGCGAAAAGCAATTGCCACTCTCACGGTCATGATGTCATGAGCAGCAGCGCTAGGATTTAAAATTGTTTTCAGTGCGCCATTTTTTTTTAAAATTTCTTTCCCGCCCAACCATATCAAAAAAGAGCATGATGTATTCATTTTCCCATTTGTGACATGGGAGGTGCAGGTCACGGATTGTTGGGGCAGAGCCATGAAAGCAGGTTTGCCGTTGAAACATGATTTTTCATGGCCTGGGTGCTGTCTCAGACATCCAGAACAAAAAGACACAAGATAAAATATGATTTATCACGTTAAGTCTAACTGCACAGACAGAGGTTTTCAGATCCTTCTGAAGCCGCTCTCAACAAACAAATCAAGTAATGTCCTATTTAGGGTATTTCATTTTCATTTTCTTGTTTCGATTGTCATTTCTTCGACTATTGGGTTCAGCAACCCGAATGAAATCTATTCCTTTTCAGCTAGATGATTTATTGCAGTGTAATTCCATTATGGTAAATGGGTCATGATCTCCATTGAGTGATTTATATCGATTATAATTTTTTTTGGTTGCTTTTACTTCTGTATGGTTTAATCTGACACCATTTTGTTTTTGGCAACTGTACCCAATGACAGTAATAATGAGAAGCAGATTCGCGTGATTAAGGAGAATAATAATGGCAGAAGCATAAGTGGAAGGTTGTAGCTATTCTGGCTCCAAAACTGCATGCCACATGATATATATATATATATATATATATATATATATATATATATATATATATATATATATATATATATATATATTTTTGTTGTCTTTGCATTTAGAAAGGAAATTTTTCTTTTATAAATGTACTGGTTTTGGTCTTTTAATAGATGCAAATACTGCTATGCTTCTATTGTTGCAGGTCAAATTTCTTCTATGCCACAATCTGGACATTGTTTTAGGAATCAGGGATGCCAAAGAAGCAGCCATGAAAAGAAAACTAGATGGGAGTAAGAAAATATGGGACACAAGTGGATAAAAATGGGAGCGAAGCATATTCAAATGAAAATAGAAGAGTTTATGTTTTAGATTTACAGATTTAAAAAAATATTGATACTGGTGTCTGTAGGATGGAATAGAGGAGACTGAGTAGATACAAAGATGGAGTTGTTGAGAGAAAAGATGGTGCACAACTGATTTGTGGGTCAAGGTGTGGTAAGTTCGTTGGGTGGAGTGCATATTATGGAGAGGTAAATACAAAGAATGGGTGCAGAAAATGGAAGATTTTCTTTTTTCATTTTATATCTAGTGGCATCTTCATTTAAACAACTACCAGATTTCTTATTTATGTGGGTTGTGTGTAAAATGGTTATTATCAGGTCCAACAATACAAAAAATTGTTTTTGATATGTTGTATATGATAGGCTTTTAAATGTTGAAAAGTGTTTGCATGGGTTGAACAGTGAATTCTTGTTGTGATTTTATATGTTTTCTCTTTTTTTTTAATGTAAGAATAAATATTGATTGCATAAATGGTTTGAAAAAAGCACATTTGCAGTGGTGACAGGGTATACAATCTTATGTATTTGATGCTTACAAATGAGTATTTGATATTGAAGATAATATTTTTATTTATTTGATAATAAAAAGTGAATAATGGCTCTTGTGTTGTATTTTATGTATCTTTAACACAAAGAAATATAGTTGTTCTTTCTAACATTTTCTATAATCTTTTATTACTCATGTAATTGAAATAGTTTAGATTTTTTTGTTGTCTATATAATTTGGTTAAGGATAAAAATATTGGGTAAAATTAGGTTTTAGTGGCTAAAAGTTCAAATGAGACATTATATTAATATGGGCATCTCAATAGTTGAAAAATGTTTAAAAGTCATCTTATTTTCAAGAAATTAGATATAAGAAAAAATTTCAATAGTAAGGATTCAAATTACCAAATTAATATTAGTCAATTTATTATGAAGAATTTGAATGGTAATTAAGTTTTTAATAAATAATTGAGAACTATTTGTCCAATATATCTAATATTTGTCTTTTGTTGCTCTATTTTATGTAATTTTAATTTTTATCTTTGTTCATTGTTGAATGTAAATTTGTCTTGAGTCAAAATTAGTACTTGGGGTATTGAAAAAAAATCCTAGTTTGACAAAAAACCCTCCATATAAATGGCAATTTAGATATTGAGTCCATAATAAATTTTTAAAATATATAATAGAAATATTAAATGTTAGAACTTTAATGTTAATTATTTTTAAATCATATTTGTAAAATTTAATTAAAAATTTCAAAATTATTTTCTATAAAGAAAATTGAATAATGAATTGAAATCTACCTAACCGAAATTCTACTACCAACTATTTTTAATTTTTTTTTTTTTTTATTAAAAGAGCATATCTAGAATGATTTTAGCTGCCCCAAATTAAATTATGGGTTAATATTGTTGTCTAGCCTTGAGGGTTTGTATTGCATGTTAAAATTTCATCGAATGGTTAAGGCTAAAACTTGTCATAGTGTTATTCTCAAGAAGAAGAGTTAATTTCTTAATGTCTAATATTTCAACATCATTAGATGATTAAAAATTAGACAACTTCAATTATTTTGTGGGAGAGGATAATAGATTTAAAAATAAGAATATTATATTAAATAAATATGTAAAGATAAAACATGAAAATAATCAATTAGATAGTAAATTGTGAATCCTTCAAAACCTAAAAAGTCAATCTAATGGTGATTTACTGTAGCTAGTAAGTCACTTGCATTGTTCTCCAATAATGACCTAAGTCAATTAGAGTAAACAAAAAACGGTAGAAGAGGTATTATAAAATGAGAAAAATAGTTTTATAGGGTACACATACCTTCATTTCCTAAAGAGGAATGTTGTGAAACATGACCTTTATTCGGATGGTAGAGAAACATATTTTGTAACCTCTTCAAATAATCAACTAGATAGCAACAAAAAATCATATAATCATAAATTAAAAGATTACCTCTCAAGATTACTAAGTGTCCTAAGTCATTTTGGTTAATACAGGATTTTAGCCAACTAAAAAATAACCTAACATGAACTACATCCAACATAATTTCTTGACCTATTCAACCAAATTTCTTTCCCTTCTTGCTTATGAAAATTTGTTTGAAGCCTTAGCTCATTAAATTTAGCTACTCTCAAAGCCTCACAATATGCAGTTTGAATATTAGGGTTATGAAAGTCACATTTTTTTGGGAAATGTGTTAGTTATCATACAACAACATAAAATAAGGAATACACTTTTGTTGGGGTGCACATACCTCTATTACTCGAAGAGGAAGGTTTTTATATCAAACCAATCGTTTGAGATATATTTTACACATCGTGTTTTACACACAAGTGTATTCCACATTATGTTTTACACAAAAGTGTATTCCACATTATGTTTTACATAAAAGTTTATTCCACATTGTTTTTAATCCTTCGTCTATTAATCCTTTTGAGCCTCTCTCTCTTTCCCTCTTTCACTTGGGTTCTCTCTTTATCTCCCTCTCAATTATCTCTCTCTCTCTCTCTCTCTCTCTCTCTCTCTCTCTCTCTCTCTCTCTCTCTCTCTCTCTCTCTCTCTCTCCTCTCTCTCTCTCTCTCTCTCTCTCTCTCTCTCTCTCTCTCTCTCTCTCAGGGTTCTCTCTCCCATTCCACTCCTTCACATGGGTTAGGTATGTTGTAAATTGTAGGTCAAAAAGAACATATAAGAGTCATCATGAAAAAAGAAATGTGTGTGGATAATAAGCTTGATAGATCATGAACTAATCTTGTACATGTGTTGCAATATGATATATTTACATCTTATTTGCCCCATCGTTGTCCCACAACCTGCTTGCAATCATAACATATTTCACATTTCCCTTACCCTAAATAATACACTTGTGTTGGGGTGCACATACCTCTATGGGATAAATTAATTAGATTAATTAAGCCATGTCCAATTAATTAATTAATATGTCATGCACAACATTTTAATACGACCAACACCCTCAACCCTATGTACTCTAAACCTTGTACCCTATACCACAAACCTTATATCATGCCACCTATTATCTAAACCCTATATAAGGGAGGGAGAGGTGATGACCTAGAAAGGGGAGGGAGAGATAAGAGGAGAGAGGGAAGAATAAAGAGAAAGATATAGAAAATGAGGGAGTGAGAGGTGGGGAGGGAGTGATTCAAAGACCTTAAGAAGGAATATTTTATTCATATTTAATAAATATAATAATGTTTTAAAAATAAAAAATTATATTATTCATTTTTTTGGAGTGTGCAAACCTCTAATACTTGAAAAGGAAGGTTGTGATACCAAACCAATCATTTGAGATGAGCGATAGGAATGTGCACTTGGAGCCAGAATTGCGTAGATAATAGATGTTGGGTATGCTATGAAATGTAGATTAATATAGTGTATTTTGAAACACGTTATGTTTTGAAACACATTCTTTTATAAAATGCCCTATACTTTCCTTATAATATGTGGTAAGGGGCTACTCTTATTATAATAAGCTTCAAAATATAGAAAGGGAGAAGAGAAGAAAAGAACGAAGATACCTAGAAATGGGAGGGAGGGATAAGAGGAGAGATGAAAGAATAGAGAGAGAGAGAGAGAGAGAGAGGGGGGGGGGGGGGATTATGAAGGGATTGAGGGAGAGGTAGACATGGATGGAGTGAAAGACCTAGGGAAGGAGGAGATAAAGAGGTGAGGGAAGAGAGAGAAGACAAGGAGAGATTTTATAAATAGATAGGTGTAAAGGGGGAGAGAGATAGAGGGGGAGAGAGAGGTAGAGAACTAGAGAGGGGACAAATAGATAGATGAGAGAACCTAGATGGGGAAAGAGAGATGAGAGACCTAGATGGTGAGATAGAGGATTGAGATAGATAGAGGGGGTTAGAGAGAGGTGGGTAATGAGACATGGATGCAAAGGTTGATAGGTGGAGAGGAAGGGAGTGAGAAACCTAGAGAGAGTAGAGAAAGGTGATGACCTAGATAGTAGAGACAAAATACTAGAGGAAGACAAAATAAAAGAGTGTGGGGTAGCAAGATTGATATGGGGGTATGTATAGATGGGGAGATATAGAGGGAGAGGGAAAGAAAGGGAGGGAGATACCTAGAGAGAGGAGGGATGCAGAAGAGGAGAGACATACTAAATCTACTCAAAATATGAACTTAGAAAATTAACTTTGTCAAGATCTATTATTTTCAACTCACCTTCATGTTATGCATGTATTCTTCTTTTTTATGCTAAGTTCATCATAACTCGGATCTGGGATATATTACAGTCTTCGAACATGATAGGTTATTGTCAGAATGTCATATAACATGAAGGTAACCACAAGATAACATTGTAGATTATTGATCGGATTTCATATAACATGAAAGTTATTACAAGATAACATGACTGATTATTGACTATATTATGAAATCCTGTGAACAATCTACCATTTTTTTTTGTAAAAAATCTTCGTGTTATACAAAATATGGTCAATAATCTGTCATGTTATCCTATAGAAACCTTCATGTTATACGAAATCTGGTCAATAATCTGCAATGTTATCTCATGGTTACCTTCATGTTATACTGTGGTTGCAGCTAAACTGGCTCCAAAACCGCACATCAATCAAATGAAAAGTCAATAACACAAAAATTTTCAAAAATTATAGATCATTGATTATGATCAGCAAATTTAGTTGCGGCTTTGATCATGATTGAGATCGAGAAAGAGAGACTGAAGAGATGGAGGGAGGGAAGGTGAGAGAGAGAGAGAGAGAGAGAGAGTTAAGAGAGAAAGAATGGGAGAGAGAGGGAAAGAGAGAGAGAAGATTCATGGAACATTGTTTAGGCACATAGCGTGTTGATGGAAGATTCAACTAACATAGCGTGTTAGTCGCTTTCACTAATTCACGGACTGCATGGCCACCATTTCCTTTTGCCCTGTGAAATAACGAATTCGACTAACATAGCGTGTTAGTAGCTTTCGCTGATTCATGGGCTGTGTGGCCACCATTTCCTTTTGCCTTGCAAAACCTATGAATTTGACTAACGTGGCGTGTTAGTCGCTTTCACTGATTCGCGGACTGTGTGGCTGCCATTTCTTTTTCCTCGCGAAACAGTGAATTTGACTAACATAGCGTGTTACTTGCTTTCGCTGATTCGCGGGCTGCGTGGCACAAACAAAGTGACTACATCAGGGAAGCCTACGCCGATAAGACCAAAACAACCCGATAAGGAGAGTAAGGTTAGTCAATCGCAGTCGTTCATTGCACCTTACAACGAAAGATTAGTCAATTGTGTTAGTGACAGGTTAGTCAATCGTGTTAGCGATAGGTTAGTACAACGTGTTAGCGACAGGTTAGTCAAACGCAACCATTCATTGCAAAATCGACGGTGTAAAACATGCGACTAACACGCATGTTAGTCGATCCGTACTGTCACTTTGGACCTAGAATAGACCTAGGTTTCGCAAGGCAAAAGGAAATGGCGGCCACGCAGTCCATGAATCAGCAAAAGCTACTAACACGCTATGTTAGTCGAATCTTGCATTAACACACTATGTGCCTAAACAATGTTCCATGAATCTTCTCTCTCTCCAATGAAACCTTCTTTGGTTTATTCCTCTTGTCACTCCATCGACCTTTGAAATGGGTTGAAGCTATTCTGGCTCCAAAATAGACCTTTTTGTACAATGTGATAGCGACGTGTTAGTCAATCGCAACCATTTATTGCAAAATCGATGGTGTAAAATGTGCGACTAACACGCGTGTTAGTCAATCCGTACTGTCATTTTGGAGCCAAATGACATCCCTCATTTTCTTTTTGATCAACGTAACTTTCACAGATTGCTTCATCGGGTGTCGACATAGCGTATTTTTCTTGCTTCCGATAGTTATAGTCTCCCCAATAGATTTGACCTTTGTGGCATTCTGCCCATTGGGTATTGGCACAACTCTAAAAATGTTTCTCCGATAGCATAAGATATCCCGATGAGTCTTCTTGCACCGGACACGTCTATTCTAGGTCCAAAATGATGGTACGGATTGACTAACACGTGTGTTCGTCAATCTGTACTATCGTTTTGGAGCCAGATGACATCCCTAACTTTATTTTTGATTGGCGTAACTTTCACCGATTGCTTCATCGGGTGTTGGCATAGCGTATTTTCCTTGCTTCCGATAGTTATAGTCTCCCTGATAGATTTGACCTTTGTGGCATTCTACCCATCGAGTATTGACACAACTCTAAAAATGTTTCTCTGATAGCGTAAGATATCCTGATGAGTCTTCTTGCACCATACGCATCTATTATAGGTCCAAAATGACAGTACGGATCGACTAACACGCGTGTTAGCTGCACACGCGTGTTAGTCAATTCATACTATCGTTTTGGAGCCAGATGACATCCCTAACTTTCTTTTTGATCAACGTAACTTTCACAGATTACTTCATCGGGCATCGACATAGCGTATTTTCCTTGCTTCCAATAGTTATTGTCTCCCCGATAGATCTGACCTCTGTGGCATTCTGCCCATCGGGTATCGATACAACTCTAAAAATGTTTCTTCGATAGCATAAGATATCCCAATGAGTCTTCTTGCACCGAATGCATCTATTCTAGGTCCAAAATGACAGTACGGATCAACTAACACACGTGTTAGTTGCACGTTTTACACTATCAATTTTGCAATGAACGACTGTGATTGACTAACCTATCGCTAACACGTTGTACTAACTTGTCGCTAACACGATTGACTAACTTGTTGCTATAAGGTGCAATTGACTAACCTTACTCTCCTTATTGGGTTGTTTCGGTCTTATCGGCCTATGCTTCCTCGATGTAGTCACTTCGTTTGTGTCACACAGCCCGCGAATCAGCGAAAGAGACTAACACGCTATGTTAGTCGAATTCGTTGATTCGTGAGGAAAAAGAAATGGTGGCCACGCAGTCTACGAAACAACGAAAGCAACTAACACGCCATGTTAGTCAAATTCACAGGTTTCGCAAGGCAAAATAAAATGGCGGCCACGCAGCCCATGAATCAGCAAAATCTACTAACACGCTATGTTAGTCGAATTTGTTGTTTCACGGGGCAAAAGGAAATGGCGGCCATGCAATCCGCGAATCAACGAAAGCGACTCTCTCCCTCTCTGCCTCTATCTCTCTATCTCACTCTCCTCCATCTGTCAAGTGTATCTTTTTCCCACTCTCTCCCTACCTCCCCCCTCCCTCTCTCTTTTTCACTGAAGTCTCTCTCTCTCTCTCTCTCTCTCTCTCTCTCTCTCTCTCTCTCTCTCTCTCTCTCTCTTTCTCTCTCTCCCATTCTTTATCTCTAAAGTCTCTCCCTCTCATCCTCTCTATCTCACTCTCCCCTTCTCTCAGGTGTATCTCTCTCTTATTCTCTCCCTCTCTCCTCCCCCTCCCTCTCTCCCTTTCTTATTAACTCTCTTTCTCACTCTCTCCCTCTCTCCCTCTCTTTGCACCAATTAGGGTGACCTCCAATGGTTAAATTTAGACACCAAGATCCAAAATCACCAAGAAGGGGAAGTGCACTAACATATTTAAATTGAGACAACCTATGACCCCTTAGGACTCCATATAGCATCTTATGTATCATTACAAGTCATATGGTGTCCTAAGGACTCATATGGTGTCCTATGACCCCGTAGGACACATGCATGGATCCCTAGGATACCATATGAACCCTAAGAATACCATAAGACCCTAGAGAGGGAGAGAGGGGTAGGAGAGCGAGGGAATGGGAGAGAGACACACCTAATAAAGGAGGAGAGTGAGATAGAGAGATAGATACTCAGAGGGAGAGACAAGAGATAAATGAGAGAAAGAGAGATGGAGAGAGAGAGGAGGGGAGACCGAGATAGAGAAAACATAATATTGATGAATCAACACCTTGAGGTCAACATAATTTGTATTCTGATGATGTTTCAAAATCATTGTTGAGTTATTATAGATGTATCTTCTTCTTCATCAATAACATACAAAGGTAGCTCATTAAACAAAACAAGCATTATCTCATCATCTTGCTCAATATAACTTGGTAACTCATTAAACAAAACAATCAAAAACTTGTTATCAACACTTTTTCCTTGCTCTTTAACCTATTGTTCTATATCATCATACATATCATTTTATTGCAATAAATTGAATTTTTCTATTTCTACATCATTTGTAGGTGTATTGACAAAAGATAACTTTTTTTCTACCTCAAAAAAGTCTCTCTTTTGTTCAACAAAATAGCTCTTTAGATATATAATAGGACCTCTTGGACAAAGGAAAATGATGCTAAGGCATGAGAGTTGATTTGCAAAAGGAATTTGATAAGATTTGGGGATTCCTTGAGGTAGAGACATCTCTTTAAAGGGTTTCTCTTGGGGAATGATGACCTAGTTTTCTACATACATATAACATCTTGCATTCATTGAAGGCTTCTAAATCTTGGGATTTCAACTTTAAAAGAATCACTTGAAGGTTGAATAGGCTTACCTTGCCCAAAACTTTTAAATTTTTACTTACGAACCTCTTCTTTCATAAGATGATCTATTGTAGTTGAGGGAGCTTGTTTGAGGATAGGAATTGAAAGAGTCGATTAAGTCTCCAACCTCTAAAATTGAGCAAGAAAAACCTTCATCTACTTCTCCTTGGTTTTTATCTCACTGCAAGATATTATTCATACTGCTTCATTTGAGCCTCTAAATCTTTCTCATGATGATAGGCTTGATAAGCCCACTCATCCTGTTGCAAATCAAATTCCCTTGATAAGTACACTTATATTCAAGTTCCCAAGGGGTTTGAGCAGGGATGGGTGGGTGGTAAGCATATTGAATATGCTAATAGCTTGATGTAGAAAGTTTATCTGGGATAAAACTAGTAGTGTTGTGGGTCTAATATAGATAATATGGTGTAGGAATATAACTCTCATGAAACAGGGTTTGATAAAGTATAGACATATCTATTCATTCAAAGAGCCGGAGAATCAAAATAAAATAGATTTTCTTTGAAACATACCGACACTTGGACTATTGAACCAATAGATTTGAACTCAGAGTCACTAGGAATGTGAAGATATTGCCTCAAAAGGAAGATATCATTGATATAAATACCAATATCAACAATATATGGAAAATCCTTGGACTGAAACAATCCGAACTATCCCACTTGGTGTGCCAAAAGCTGTTGTTACTAAGGATTGTGCCCAAATGCTAAGATGGAAAACTCTGTAATCTTGCACAACATGGGGAGTTTCTCAAGCTATGAGTGACCTAAAACAAGGATGAACCTCCATATTATGAGATACTTCCCTTGGAAAATCTCCTAAAATTATTGCACTTGACAAGAGCAAATGATAGAAAGATTGCTTTTGAATTGAAAACTACTAGCCCTATGAGGTGATACACTAAAATTTTGAGATTCTACTTGCTATCCTAAAATCACAATCAACATCAATGGAGATCAAATTCATTCGCAACTCAAATTAGAAACATGTAGTATATAATTGGTTCATAGGAAAGTTTTAAATTCAATAATTGCTTGAAGGAAAATGATTGTATTCACAACTTCAACTTGTCAAAACACTCAACAAAACATACAACATCTACTAACATAACACTTCTTGCCTTGAAAATGCATAAATGAGACAAAATTGAAGGATCTTTAAACAAACCATAGGAACATCATCATATCATCCATTTAGGAGTCAAATAACAAGTTTAGATTCTATTTATTGGTTACATGTTATCTCTATTAGCTACGTCTATGGAAAACTATAAAATTTTGTAGGCTAAAGCAAGTGTAGATTATGTCATTCAAAGACTCATTCAAAAGGAATAATATTGAAGCTTGGGGAACACATTAGTGTGTCCAATTGTGATTAAAGATAAGAAATGATTTTGTGTGTGTGTGTGTGTGTGATAGATTCCATCAGTTTTGATGTTAAACCATTTGTGCATATTTAGGATTAAGATTATATATGCTATATACACAAAAATGTGACTATACATAGACAATTAATGCATGAAGTTAACCAATATAGCTCACATGGACACACAATGAAGTCTCTCTCTGTCATCCTCTCTATCTCACTCTCCCCTTCTCTCAGGTGTATATCTCTCTTATTCTCTCCCTCTCTCCTCCCCCTCCCTCTCATATGGTGTCCTAGGACAACATAAGACACATAATGACACCATATGGTGTCCTAAGGGGTCATAGGACACCATATGACCCTTAGGACACAATATGACCCCTAACAACATCTAAGGGGTCATAGGGTGTCCTAAGGGGTCATAGGACACTATATGATCCCTTAGCACACCATAGGACCTATATGATCACTAGGCATGTGAAGATATTGCCTCAAAACTATGAGTTTCTCAAGCTATGAGTGACCTAAAACAAGGATGAACCTCCATATTATGGGATACTTCCCTTGGAAAACCTCCTAAAATTATTGCACTTGAGAAGAGAAAATGATAGAAATATTGATTTTGAATTGAAAACTACTAGTCGTAGGAGGTGATGCACTAAAATTTTGAGATTCTACTTGGTATCCTAAAATCACAATCAACTTCAATGGAGATCAAATTTCATTCGCAACTCAAATTAGTCACATGGACACACAATTTAGTCACAATAAAAGAAAATTAATATAATGAAAGCATACAAAATATTTTTGTCCACCGTGCCTTATTAATGCACCAAGCTACTTCCAAAAGTTGGGGATTCTTTGTGGATTGCTCTTCATAGTAGAATCCTAACGGGTGATAGACTCAAAACTATTGGCATCTCGGGCCCCAATCGCTATGTTATGTGTTGTGCAGATGAAGAATCGACAAATCATTTTCTATTCAATTGTCCAATGGCAGAATATTGTTGGAATTGATTCATTGAAAGAATAAATTGGGCTACGGTAAAAAAGAAAAGACTTTTTGACTTCATTCTCTCTTGGCCAACCAGACAGAAGTCAAAGTGGAGTGATCTATGGATGATTGGACCATCCATTATAGTATGGCACATCTGGAAGGAAAGGAACAAAAGAATTTTCAAAGAAGCATCACTGTCAAATCTCATGCTGGTGGACAAAATAAAAATGGAAATAGAGGAAGTATTAAATGGAAAGAAACTAAAAGGTAGTCCTAAAATATACAATTTCAATCTAAGCCTAAAAAAAATCTTACTATAAGTACAATCTAAGCCTAAAATTAACTCTAATCCTAGAATTAAACCCTACCTATAATTTGAACTATAATCTAACCATAATTGAACCCTAACCATAAACTAAGCCCTAACCCTAATTAAACCATAATTCTAATCATATTCTATCCCAAACCCTAACCCTCAATTACCTATAATCCTAATTTAACCTTAACCCTAATGTAATTGAATCATAACCCTAATTCTAATGTTGATTGAACTCTAATACTAACCTCGACTATAGTTAAACACTTACCATAATCAAATTCTAGCCTTGATAGTATCCCTAATCTAAATTAAGTTGAATCCGAACTCTAATTGAACCTTTGGGTTAACATAACCATAACCCTAATTAAACCTTAACTCTAACCATAAAATCAACCTTTATTGAAGGAGCCTAATCCAAACATCATGCTTCATACTTAAACTTTGACTACGTTTGAATCCTAACACTTACTCGAAGGGTAATAAAACCCTAATTAATTGAACCCTAACCATAAATGAAAAATTATGTGTATAACCTTATTGAATACTAATCCTAATCTTAACATTGATTCTAACTGATCACCCACCCTAACCCCACACATTAACCTAGAATAGTAACCTTAATCATAACCTAACCTTAACACTAACCTCAATATAGCCTTATCTTTGGCCCTAATATAACCCTAATTGAACCCTAACCATAACTCAACCCTAAACTTATCCCTAATCTTAACCCTAACACTAATCATGATGTAAACCTAACGCTAAACACAATCATAAAAATAACAATATCCCTAATCCTAATCCTAACCCTAACCTAATAGTAACCTTGAACCCTAGCCATAGAAACAATCCTTTGTCCTAACCCTAAAGATTAACCCTAACCCTAGCAATAATCCTTTGTCCAAAACCAAAAGCCTAACCCTAACCATAGCCCTAACCATAATCCAAAACCTATCCCTATCCCTAACCGTAAACCTATATCTTAACTCTAAACTAATAGCTTAGCCCTAAACCCTAACCCTAACCCTAACAATAAAGTAAACCCAAGCCAACTGTAGACATATAAAAATGACCATATTCCTAAATGAATATTTTATGTTCATTTCTCTATTTAATTAAATCCAATTTAATTAAATTACCCACATTCATCTGTTTAAATTAAGTAAATTACTCAATTTATTTAAATTAAATTCACTAGACTTCTTTTTACCATTTAATGAATAAATCATTTTATTCAATTAAATCCCTTCTATCCACTTTTAATTAAATTCAAATTTAATTAAAAAGTTTATCCTAAATTGAATAAATCTAATTTATTTGATTGCAACCAAATTGAATTAAATTAACTTTATTTCAATTAAATCCTATTATCCCTCCATCCATTTGCATTCTCCTACATCTCCCACTTGCATTCTAAAACCTATTCCTAATTTCTTCTAGACCCTTCTAATCACTTCTAAATTAAGCTAACCCATCTTCTAAACTTTGTCACATCCCTAAACAAAGGGAAGTCACTTCTCAAACCCTCAAAGTCTTCAATAACCATTAAAGGCTCCAAGTCTCCAACAACTTTCTCTTACAAACCATTAATGGTTAACTCAACCCCCTTGCATGATTAGAGACTTTCTCTAAACTCAACCTCCATGTAACTCAAGGGTCTCATCAAACATTCATTGCTTTGACCATGGTTATCCCTTAATCATTTGCATAAGAGTTTGTCCTTGGATTAAAACTTAATCCAATGGGTAATCTTAACTTAAGCTTGACCCTTACCCTCTAGATAACCATGAGGTCTTCTCAGGCATTTAATGTCTCCAACCCCTTTTCTCACCCAGTCTTATGTTGACATTTGTCACCATTTCATTGGTGCAAATTGCAAACATGAATTCCCAACTTTCAAACTCAACCCTTGATTAACTCTTTCAATCCTGACCATCGATTGCCCTATTTTTGCTATAAATAGAGCTCTCATCCCTCCATTTTGAGAATCCAAGTTTGTAGTATCATACTTATGCTCAAATACATTCAAGCTTTCATATACCATTTATGCTCATCATTTAGCCTCTCTTTAAAATAGAAATTAATCTAATATAAATTTTATAGTATTTCTATTATCATTAGTTTAAATCATTAACTAATATAGTATGCTAGGATAATTTGTTTACTAACCTTGTCATCTTATAGTTAGTTTATTGCATTTCTAGAATCATGCATAGCTTAGAATGCATCTCATATTAAAATCAACAAAAGCATCCCTCGTTCTTGCATTTGTCATCCCTAAACCATTTTGCTCAGTGATCTGAGAGCAAAAATGTTGGTTTGAGGGACCGTGTAAGATAGAGAACCATGGGACCCACCTTGGGAAGCTGAGTGATACTTCATTACTCTATAGCTTGCACTAAGAAGTCCTGTGAGTGTGTGAGCAAGGCTCCATAGAGCTCCATTTTTTGCATATTGAGTTCTATCGACCCCCTTTTCCCGCATACATTTCTGGCGCCCACCGTGGGGCATTACCCCATATATCTAATCAGTTTTGAAATATATCCTCTTTTGTAGGTCTGTGAAAAATGAAAATCAGCGCGTGGGAATCATTCCCTAGCGCATCTGACTAACAGCCTAGCGCATCCAGTTCACTATTCAGCGCGCGGGGTCCATCACCTAGCGTGTAAAGTCCATATATCAGCGCATAAGAATACTAATTTTTCCTGTAGGTTTCAGCGTGGGAGAAAAATAGAGCAGCGTCTCTGGTACACAAAGTAGCGCATCCCGAAGACAGTATAGCGCATCATTGATTTATTTTAGCGCATTACTGTGATTTTGTAGCGCATACAGTTTGTTCTGTAGCACATCACAGACCAAAATAAGCAAAAACAAACATTGTAACCGAAAATTAGAAATTAGACTTGTAGAAGTCCACCGAGGTATCTAACTGGTTATTTGGTAGGTTTCTAATAACTTCATTGCAGATAGGAGCTTCATCTTAGAATTAAGATAGTTAGATTTTTACTAACTTACCTAGGTTAGTTTAAAAATTTAATTTTCTTTTCTTAAAATTGAACTCACCTTGTTTTTAGGCTATAAAAAGAACCACTATCAAAAATTTTCTTGCTTTCATAGAAGAAAACCTTTATTTTAGGCTCTAAAAAGAACAACACAAACTTTTCTTTTTGCAAACTTAGCTCTAAAAAGAACCTCACCATCCTTTGGTGTATAAAAGGATTCATTTTTAAAATTTTGCAAAGGAAAGAACCTCACTTACGAAGTTTTGTTCAAAATCAAAAGAGGGAAGTTATTCCCCTTTTCTGATTTTCTTTTGTTGACCACATCGATAAATTTGCTTTGTTGACCAGATTCTTTCACTAAATTAAATAATCATTGCTTTGAGGAACTAAAAGGAACACCATGCTTTTCTTGGAGCAACATCTCCAAGTAGAGGTTAACAAATCACTGAATTGAAGGTTTAAAAAGAATTTTTGATTGCCTTGAATCGAAAGAGGAAGGTATATGCTCTCCCCTTAACTGGGTGATCAGACCTCTCTTAAAAAACTTTCTTTCCTTCAAAGCATTTACATCATTTAGCAGGCCTGCCTTTCCGAGGAGTTGAAATCAACTCTTAAAGCCGTTTATGGCAGGTGTGAAAGGAATGACCTAAGTGGGGAATGACTTTGATGCCAAGTATTCCAACCCACTATAATCAAAAGTGAAAAGTGACGAAAGTCCTTTTCAATAGTTGCGCGCAACGATTAGCCTTCCCCCAATATCCTCGAGATACGTAAAGCCTTTGTTCTAAAGGTTGGGAAGCCTCCTGAGGGAGTTTATCACTGACGACCGAACAAGAAGCCTGATTACAAGCCATAAAAATAGAAGCTTTGAACCGAGTCAGTAACCAAACATTTATAACATCATAGTGCAAGGGTGGGGAAGAATCTGCCCCCAAGATTACTCACCATATATCTCCCAAGATAACTACTCAACTGTGAAGCAATTCACTTTGGGTTAATTTCTGGCAAAAGGCAAAAAAACGGGTGCCCTCTAGGGGGTGACACGACTGTTTGAGTTGACGAAGTATCAAGACTAGTGGGCTATGATGTTATTTATGACCTTTGAATAAAGAGTCTTTCTGAAGTGAATTATTCGTATCCAAACCTGTTGAAACATTGGAGATTTGAACACATCCTCGCAGAACATACACTTTTTTGTTAGATTAGGCAAAATGGTTGTACTTTTTGTGTTGTGCTTGCATTTATCACTTCAGAAAATCATCCATCTAAACTGAAAAACTCACGATCAAAAACCAAAAATTGCAAAAAAACCAACAGAAGGAAAAATTAGGGCAGATTAGCGCGTGAGGACAACTCCTTAGCACGTAGGGTATTTCAGTTAGCGCATCAAATCATCCAGTTAGCACGTTTGTTCCAAATAGTAGCGTTTTATCCCAAAATCAAAACAGTGTTAAAACATTTAGCGCATCAGAGAAACAATCTAGCACGTGGAAGCATCAGCTTAGCGCATAGCAACCAAACATTAGCGCATCAAGTTTAAAAGTTAGGGCGTCACAGACCCAGGTTAGCGCGTAACTTTTTAAACAGGCAGAAAATAAATTTTGAACAGTCAAATCTTTAGCGCGTGTCTGGGGGCAGCCTAGCGCGTGTGGTCATTATTTTAGCGCGTGGAGTAATTTTGGTAGTGCATTCCGTCCCTGTTTTAGCGCATGACCAAAAACATATAGACAGGGGGCAAAACAGTGAGGAATTTTAAATTTTTTGAAAAATATTTTCAGAAGCCTCTTTTCATCAGCATCAATTTTCATCAAAACGAAGTAACAAAAACAAGAATTTAAAAGCTATTTCTTGAGCCAAATTTGTGTCAAAAACAAACGTTGTAAAAATCCAAAACTGATCGCATGGTAAAATATATCTATCTTATCATAATCCGGAAACCTCATCATAAGTATCAACAAAATCCTTTACCATCTTATGGATTTCATCTCAAAAACACTTGTTTAATAATTTCAGGTTGTCAAATCAAGTCTCCATATCGGGAGGCTTTTATCTATATCATTTGATACGCTTTGTCATGAAGGGGCATCTAAACCTTCATTTTGATAGAGTAAGACTTGAAATTTTTCAAACAAGATCAACTGAATCCAAACAAATCAAAGGAAACCATTGATCACTCATGCATGACTAATCCCCATATTCTGAGAAGAAAGAACCTTTATCATAACATCACGTTGAATAAACGACAACCTAGTTTTTCCAAATTCATCAAGAGAAATAAGTTTTTATACATCAATCGTCAACTCTTCAAATCTCATCGGGTATTCCTTCATCACATCAAACGTTATATCCAAAACAAATCCAACGAATTTGACAAAGAGCCTTTAAAAACAAGAGCATATTGTCAAAAGTCCGCTTTTAATCAAATCATAAACCATGGAGGAAAGATCAATCCGACATTCTTGCCCGACGAGTGTATCACTTATAACACACCTCGACCAGAACCACCCACTCCCGAGCAACATATCAACGAGGATTTTGTCCCCTTCGTCACTGAAAGTTTCTACTAAAATGCCTATTACTCGCTCTCAAAGAAACCAACAAAGTGAGACACATGTAGAGTCTAGTATGAATTGAAGGTTGTCTAATCCTTTTGAAGGTCCACACCTAGAAGAGACTGAAATTTTTGAAGCGCTTCTACAGGAATGTCAGGAAAACACTTCATTCCAAAAGCTTGTAGAAAGGCTCATGGAAAATGACAAAGAAAAATATTTGCTCATGCTCACAAGTAAAGGAGTAAAACTCCCTGAAAACCTTGACGCAGATATGTTTAGGACACACCCTCAGCATTATGAATATCAAGAACGACAGCGAGAAAGGGAAATCCGCGACCCTGAACAAAACATCCCAGATCAGAACATACCAGAACAACATACACCAATGCAAAACATCCCAGATCAAGACATACCAGAGCAGCATACACCAAGACAATACCTTCCCGAGCAAAATATACCATTCCAAACATCGTTTCAACCTAGGATCAATACAAGGGAAGAAGTTTTCCCTCGGCAAAACAATGTACCTTTGGCTGCCCTTACTCAACAAATGCAAATGTTACAAAGGCAAATGCAGGATATGCAAGAAGGGACAACAATACGGTACTCTTTAAACAAAATCTGTCCTTATCCTTTCGACAGGAGATTGCACATGATCCTTTTTCTTCCAAACTCAGATGTACCTAAATTTGACAAATACGATGGCAAAAGTGATCCCTGTGATCATGCCAGAGAATTTTGTACCATGAGTTTTGAGTTTTCTCATGATGACACTTATCTAATGAGGTTATTCCCAAGAAGCTTGGGAGGGCAAACAATGGAATGGTTATCCAAAATTACACCACCTGTCAGATCATTTGATGAATTGGTTAACAAATTCATAACACAATACTCCTATAACATTCAACATGCCATAACCATGTTGGACGTCTACAACACCAAACAAAAGAACAACGAAACATTCATGATATTCCTTCAACGCTGGCGACATCTGGTAACACGATATCCTCGAGATATTCCTAAAAAGGAGAAAATGGAAATCTTCATTGACAATTTGAATGGTGAAATGAGTTACAGGCTAAAACTCCAATGCATACCGTCTTTCGCTAAATTGATTGAAAATGGCATTCAAGTAGAGGAAGCGTGTGTCAAAAAGGGAACACTCAAATTCTTCAAGGAAGGAACAAACTCATCAAACTACAATAACCAGAACAACAACAACTTGGACAAATCTCAATTTTGGACTCGAAACAAAAACGAAGGCAACAATGAATCACATGATCCCAAATCTAAGCAACCAGTGCTTGCATTATCCAAAAATCCTCAAACTATGAAAAATGCTAAAAGTGCTAATCCAAATGCTAACACATACGCACCAAACACCAATCAAGGACAACTCAACACAAACAACACCAATTATACTCAAAGCAAAAACATGAATCCAGGACCTAACAACAATTCACGCAACAACATGAACAATTTTCAAAAGCGTATCTTCACACCACTGGGGCAATCACTAGAATCAGTATTCAGAGAACTTTTGGCAAACAAAATTCTCTCCTTGCCTGCGATCAGCAACTATGAAACCCCAAATCAAACCACCTTGGTGGAATGATTCACACTATTGTGATTTCCATCGTAACAAGGGTCATCAAACGAACGATTGCATGAGATTGAAAAACATTGTGCAAGACATGATTGATCGAGGTGGCTTAACAGTAGATGGTCTCAAAACAAATGGTGATCATGGAGCCTTTAAAAATCCTCTTCCAAATTACAACAAGGATGGAGCTTCAACCTCGAATGATGCACGCGGAGCTCGTATCAACCATATCTACAACATAAATCACATATCAGCCGAAAATCATCAAGTAAATGTCATCACCATCCGAGATCAGCGTGATCATGAATCTGTCAATGTGACAACCTGAACTCAAAAATATGTCTTAAAAGGACATACTGTGCCTACAACTACTACACCAAAAATCCAATATGACTTGGTTAGCCAACTACGCAAAACTCCAGCTCAGATATCTATACTAGAATTGCTGAAACTATCACCCAAGCACAAGAACTTATTGGAACAAGCGCTATTGGAAACCAATGTACCTCAAAATCTGGATACAGACAGATTTCAAGCCATGGTCGCCCATATGACAGGACCTCATAACCTCACCTTCTCAGAGCATGACAATGCTTCCTTGAGTCATCCGCATAACACGCCTCTCCATATCGAAGTCATCGTTTGCAAACACAAAGTAAAAAGAGTCTTAATCGATGGAGGAGCTGGACTTAATATATGTACTTTAAAGCTTATCCATGCGTTAGGCTTCTCAGAAGAGTCTATTGATCCCTGCAAGAAGATTACCATAAAGGCATATGATTATGAGGAAAGGTCCTCTAAAGGAACCGTGATGTTACCTATTCAAGTGGGACCAGTGCAAAAGGATACTATGTGTCAGGTCTTAGATATAGATCTCACCTACAATATTTTGTTAGGGCGACCCTGGATACATGAAATGCAAGCAGTACCTTCTACGTATCACCAGTGTGTCAAATTTCCTTATGAGGGACAAGAAATCTCCATATCTGCTGATCACAATCCATTTCAACATTGCAATGCAATGGGGGCAACCCAGGACAATTTAGTTCCTCATAATAGAGAAAAGCAGAGATCCTCAACATCAGATCTACAAACAGCAAAGCCAAACTCATTATCTGGAGATTTCAAAAAGAAAATGCAAATCAAAGACCAAGGTATGGGAGAATACTCTTTGGAGCCTTTATGTTTGGCCAAATTACCAACATCACCCATATCTCATGGATTGCCTATCACATCAACGCATCTGGTAACTCAGCCCATAACCAAATTTGATGGTACCTTCATCCAATTGGGCACTCTAGCGCATGAATCAAAAGACAAGGATATTCTTAGTTGGTTATACAAAGATGAGGAAGAAGATAATAGAGCAGCTGCGCTGGACATTGTTCTACCTACACACCTATATGGAAAAGGATACTTAATCATGCAGCAAATGGGATATGATGATAAAGGACCTATTGGGAAACGCAAAGGAGTCACTGAACCCATAGATCTTCCTTCACAGCCCAGTAGAAACAAAACATGATTGGATTGTAAGCTCACTTTCCTATTAAGAAAGCCACCTCGCATAACTGCGAAACCTCAATGGAAAGTAAAGAAGAAGTACAACAAAGAATCCTGGCAGGAAGCACTCTTTGAGTCAGTAGAAACAATCCGCAAGGCACGGGAACATCAAGAACAGAAGTTACATCAGGAAAAGCTTCTAAGCCACAAGAAGGCCATATCTGCAGCAGTAGCTCATATTCAAAATCCACTATGTCAAGAACAAATAAGATCATCTCAGGATACCATTATTTCTCCCCAAGGAGGCACAATCTATGAACAAATACAGAAAGTAGAAGCAGGATCTGATACCGAATCAACAAAAACTATCAAAATGGTATCCATCATCAAAAATTTGTTTTCACCATACAACATACTTGTTTATAGCACTGATAGAATCTGGGATGATGCCTCAGAGACTGATTCCAATGAATATGAATGGGGTACCTACTCAAATGCTACTGCAAATATCCCTAATAACACTGACAACATACCCCTTTCTCAGGAGGAGCATAACGCAGAAGATAGACCTCTTGAATTTGGACCACAGAACATCTATGAAGCCAAGGAAAGCGAACAGAAACATTACGAACAAGTCTATATAGAAGATAATACCATCGAAGACCTCGATGAAATCCTGGACTTCTTTAAAACCAAGAACAATCACGATGAAACCTCTGTCTTGACACTTACAGTAGTAGAACTTGATCCACCTAACGATTCCTTACCACTTGTCTTTCCTGACCTCATAAACTGGGATGAACCTGAAATCCATGATATACCAATTTTCCCATATGATGAATCTATTATCCACTACCTATGTACCGTAAATCCAGAAACAGGCTCTACCAGTGAACAAAGTAACGATGTCTGCCAATCAGGGAGTGCCAAGTCTCTCAGTTGCAAAAATGAATCAAATAAAAGATCTGATGTTGAAAACTAGTCAATGGCAGCTCTAGATCACAAAAAAGTAAAAGTAAAGGATGCATCTGAGGGCGAAAACCTTTTTAAGGCACCTAAAGATGGGAGACTTGACACTCTTCCTGAGAATTTTCATGAGCAATCACCCATATTGATTGAGCCCACTCAATCAATCAACATTGGTACCACAGAAGCAGTCAAAAACATACACCTTGCAGAATCTCTGACAGAGGAGGAAAGATCAACATTCATCATTTTCTTTAAAGAACAACTGTAGCGTCCTAAAATTGCATCACTTGCAATTTCGACTGCATTTCGGTCTTCACGATGGCGACGCAACACGCAACCTGAATGGAGACCCCAAAACTTGCTCACGACACTGAAAACTGCATTTTTCAAGCACCATTGGCCTGAACCTCCTTGCACCCCGCTGTCCCGGAGGTGGGACCAGAGCGCCCAGCGCCCTGGTCCCTAGGTCCTATTTTGGGCCCAGTTTCCTAAGTGATATCAGGTCTTTTTGATTGCAATTTGGAAATATACTTCCCTGGTCGGCCTAAGGTCGGGAAAATCAGTCTATCAGCCCTAATTGACAAGTATATAAACTACATTTTTCTCTCTCATTTAAAAAAGAGGATAGAAGACATACATGACGAAAAAAGCGTGGAAACTATACTCAAGCATTCAAGCATTCAAGCAATTGATCATTCCAAGTCTCCATTCAAGGCTAAGTGTTGCATTCAAGTCAAGGATTCAACCATTGAAGAGGAGATCACTTATTACATGCTACATACTACAACATACAACATCTAAACCTTTGCACATAAGGATACAAACATCCTTAGAACAAGGTATTAGTACTTGTTTTACATTACAGTCATTGACATTTACAGCACTTGCTCATTTCTTGGTTAATTCCAAAACTGGGGTTTGACCTAAAGGCAAACCCCTAATCCCTAACCCCCCATCATCTTCGCTTTTCTGTGTGTAGGTTGCAGGTACGCGGCTGAGATTGAAGATTTGGAATCCTTGTGCAGAGACGAACCGATCCCACTTTGTTTCGCGGATTTTTCGGAGGACCGTGGCGCCGGGCGCCATCATCCCGACAACTTTTTTCTCAAATTTGCAGGACAGCACCGTATCGACATTCTACTGCTAATTCCAGGTCCGCAGCTTCATCCTATAACCTAAACTCAGTTTATAAGCGAATCTTTATGACTTTCTATGCATCCTTAGCTTAATTTCCTTAATCAACATTCTTTACAAAAGAGGGTAGCTTTGCTTTCCAAACCCTTGAAATTCATTTAGCATCCAATCTTACATCGTGTGGGATTGAATCTTATGAGTTTCAACCCCTCTTTTGAATGTAAAGTCTTCCCCCTAAGTGAAAACCCATCGAATCCTAGCGAACCTCCCTTCTCTCTCCTCGGAGTTAGAAGAGGGGAGACCAACTAGGGTTCGACCGCGATTTTCCGCTTTACATTTTGGTGAACCCGACGTGAACATCCTTTCTGATTATTCATGATTAGATCTGAAAATTGATTCCTTGATTACATTTCCATGTTTGATCTTTTGCAAAATTTTAGAGGTGATTGCATAAAAACCCTATATTTTCTTTTTTTGAACATTGAACTTGCGAAATGTTTAATTATTAATGCTTGCTTCAGATCTGCTTTTCTATTATAAATTATCAATTCATATCTGTACTTTAATTTTGAAAATTAAGTGGTTAAATGTCAAAACCCTAATTTTTGAAACCCTCTTAATTCAACCTTTGTTTGACAATTTGACCGATCAAAACATCTCCAAATCAGCTGTAACTTTGGATTCTGTAATAAAATCACAATATCTTTCATCCCTGAAAATTTGGAAAAAAGTTGCGAGGACCGTGTTGCACTCCGAGCGCCATCGTCCCCGACATTTTTTCCAAAATTTCGGGAGCGAGATCTTGCTGTATTTTCCTGCTAAAATCTAGAATTTTGGCTGATTTTGTCAATTATAACACTTTCAAAATTACGATCAAAGTTGGTCTTGTGATTGCTTGGTTTAAGGCTCCTAATCATTCAAAAATTGTGGAAATTGAAATTTTGTGTCAAAATTGTTTTCTTACTGTCCTAAATCTGAAAATTGTGTTTGCATTCATTCAAAATTTCAGTGCTTTATTCAAATCCTTGCAATTTGTGACTTTTGAAATTAAGTGCTTAATTACAACAACTTTGATTTCCACTTTCAAAATTGAATTTTGCGTGAAATTGAATCAATTTTTAAATTTCAAAACTTGCACTGCTTTTGACATTCCCTCTAAAATCATAAAATTCAAAATTTCAGTTTCCCTCTCTTTTTCAAAATTCAAATTTTGCATTTTTCGACAATCTTGATAGGGTTCAATTTTGAGATTGCAACTTTAATTTGGCCTATCTACAGATCGTAAAATCACTCAATTTTTTCAGATTAGCTCTAAAATCATCATACCTTTCATCCCTGCAAATTTCGAAAAAAGTTGCAAGGACCGTGTTGCACTCCGAGCGCCACAGGCCCGAACATTTTTTCCGAAATTTCGGGAGACTGTTGTGATTGCATTTAACAGCTTAAATCTGGAAGATCGGCTATTTTTACTGAAAATTGCTACCTCTAAAATCAAAATCTTCTCTCTCTCTAGTGCATGAGTTTTACAACAGTAAGCCCTACTTACACTATTCCCGTTAGAAGAAGCCGTAGAATTAAGTCTTTCCGAGGTTTAACTACTGAGGAGATGGAACCTAATTTGAGTAGCCTTTTTAACGAGGACATGGGTAATTCCTCTAATCCTCTGAATGATGAAGAAGCTCTCCATGAAGTTTCCATTGAACAACTTTCCAAATTGGATAACCAATTTGACGATTTTCACCAATGGATGTCTCATGAGTATCCCGATAGTCAAGCTCTTCCTTTAATTGAGGGTCTAAAACGAATGCTTCAAAGTGATAAGAATGGAATTGATGTTTTACGTGGTATCGCACATATTGTGGATTCGAATGTGATGCCTATGAAGAGTTGTGTTGAATCTTTAGGTTATACACAACCTCCTACACAAGTCAATCATTCTACTCCTTTGATGACTTCTATTGCTAACATACCTACCTTTACATCAAACATAATGGCTACCTCTATACAAGACATTCCTCCTGTGATCACTAGTCATGGGGGCAATCCTCCTTCTTCAATTAACCCTATTCCTTCATTCAATCTGACTTCTTCATTCATTCCTTCAATAAGTGTTCCTATTACATCTTCACAAATGAACATGACGCAAGGGGGCAATTCATTTAACCATTCCATTCCTCCTTGTAGTGTTCCTCCTATCCAATCATCCCCTATGGTTGACTATCATAGGGTCCCACCACCTTACTCTTTACCTTCTTTCAATAACATCACACCTCCATCTCAATCTAACACACCTAATATGAACTCTTCGACTGAAGCTACCATTAATAATCTTGCACAAACTGTCTCTTCTTTACAGCAACAAATTGCCTCTATGAATCAATCTAAGTTTAGTGTGCCCACATTTGATGTTGCGAGCCCACTTTCTCTTGACATTGTTCGAGCTATCCCTCCTAAACATGTTGAAATCCCGCATTTGGAGCTTTATAATGGTAAAGGAGATCCTCTAACACATGTTAAGACTTTTCAAACAATATGTACTGATTTTGCTTATGACCAAAGGTTGCTTGCAAAACTATTCACCAGAACATTAAGAGACAAAGCCCTACAATGGTATTGCTCGTTGCCTTCTTATTCTATTACTTCTTTCGAACAACTTGGAAATGCTTTCATTCAACAATTTCAAAACAATATAAGTCCTAAAGTTACTTTGATTGATTTAATGCATTGTAAACAAGGTGTTAAAGAAAAAGTGACTGATTTCATTGGTAGATATAAGCATTTGTATGCTCAAATTTCTTTTCCAGTGCCTGATAATGATATTCAAAGAATCTTTATTTCTAATTTGCAAAAAGATATTCGAGACAAACTTCTATTTTCTGAGTTTACTTCTTTCCAACAGTTGTGTGCCACTCTTCACAATTATCAACTGACTGTGAGTCAAATGGAACAATCACATCCTATGGCTCCGAGTGATAAGGGTGATAGCAGTCAACAACCATTTGGGAAGTTTAAACCGAACAGAGATTCCATCAAATTCAATGAAAACATCATCAACAACAATGTGAATGCAGCATCAGGTGTGCCTCCTATTTCTAAATTTTTCAGGAAAGAAAGAAAGTATACTCCTTTGAATGAATCATTGCATGATATTATGAATAAGTTATTGGAACAAAATGTGCTTACTCTTCCTCCTATACGACAAATTGATCCTGCAAAGATTACTTCACCTTATTTTGATCACAAATCTTTTTGTCACTTTCATCGTCAGCCTGGGCATGATACTGAAAAATGTTTTTCTTTAAAGGGTAAAATTCAAGATTTGATTGATAATAATACTATTTCTGTTTCTGGAGTGAATGATAAAGGCAACACATCTGTAGCTCCTCCTAACCAAATTCTTCAGATTTTTACTGATCCATTACCTTCTCATACCTCTCATACCTCTAATGCGATTGAGGCTAATGATTCCTCTTTCTCATCTGATGGTCTTGTGTCTATGACTCCGAATGTGATTAACTTTGTAGAGCAGCAAGAAATCCCTAAAGAACCTTGCATCACATTTGATTCCAGTGAAACCATTAGAGCACCTGATGGTCCTTTATACATAGTTGCAAAAGTCAAAAATACACCTTGCCATGGAGTGCTTATTGATCCTTCGTGCATGGTTAATGTTATTACTGAAGAATTTCTTTTTACTTTGCAATTGAATCAAGTGATCTATGACAAAACCGATGTGATTGTGAAACTATTTGATGCATTTTCTTCTCCTGCAATTGGTTCTATTACATTGCCTATTGAGGTTCATAATAAATCTCTTGATGTGAACTTTGCTATTATTCCATCTTCCGAACAATTTTGTGTGAAGCTTGGCTATCCTTGGCTATCTTCCATGAAAGCTATTGCTTCTCCTATTCATAAGTGTTTGAAATTTCCCCATAATGGTGAAGTTGTTACTGTCAATCATAGTCTCTTTAAACCAACTGAAAGAACCTCTAGTGTTCCTATTGATTACTTTTGGCCCAAACAATTCCAATCTCTTCCTCTGCGAAGTGATCATCTTTTTAAATCTTATCAAAAGTGGAAAACAGATATGATCCTATCTCTAAGTGAACCTAGAACACCTAAACTTGACATTCCTATCATTCTTGAGAAGGAAATTCTTCCTTTGAAAGACAAAACTAATGTCTTTCCTCAAGAAGAGTCCCAACCCGTCCCCATGGATGTGACTATGTCTATGCCTAATAAATCTTCTAAAAGTAGACCTATACCTCCTCGTCATGATGGACTTGGTCTTCTTCCTAAACCAAAAATTCTTCCTTTATATGGAGCTGTTCCTCCTCCTTCCTTTTATAGAGAGAAGAGACCTTCTTCTTCTCCTATTATCCAGCCTAAGAGACCACAACCTAAACACCCAAGTGATAAGGATGAGAACATTCCTCTTCCTCTATCTTCTACACTTCCTACTAAGACTAGACGTAATCGTTCTGCACGGGAACGCCGACGAAAGCATCATCTTAGGGCTCAAGCAGCTGCTTCTCAAACTTTACAATCTCCAAAAACACCTTAACAAGCATTATTCCATTTTCTCCTCAGCCGGATATTGAGCCTAAATCTCCTAAACATAAGATGCATGATGGTCTTGATCCTGTGCGAGTTAAAGATCCTATTTTTATAAATCTTGATGATGATATAGATGAAAATGTTATGCATGATGAAAATGTTACTCCTCTTGCTTCTGATAGCGAATATGAACTTGTTGATGTTGATAACCATTTATCTAATGAATTTTCTAAAGCACTTATCCTAGCTCCTAGACAAGAACAATGTGGCTTGGAACATGAACATAGCCCTTGTTTGGATCTTGTGATAGCTCCATCTGCTGCGTTGGATGTTCCTCCTCTAGTGTGTTCCCTGTCTTCCCGAAACATTGATCAGCAAGATCGGGGGGTAGATGACGTGCTAGACTAGTTACATTAGCATAGCAGATTCTCTCCCCCTCTCTTTTGTTACTTCTTCTATATGTTATTCTCATTCTTCTATTTGTCGTCCTTAGTGTTGTCTACTTGAGGACGATGCAAAGCATTGAGATCTCTTTGGTCTCTTTCATGTTGACTCAAAAGACACATGTGTTCCCTTCTTCTAGGTGACCTTCCTTGATTGGGGAATGAAGAACAATTATGCATACATACATATGATATATACATAACTTATCATACAGCATACTGACCCCGAGGAAAGCGAAGTCACCTCGTGCTTTGTGTTTTGTGTCTATTATCCTTGGGTTTATCTCACACTTGGGGGCTAAATCTTTGCGATAATGTGCTCCTTTTCCTTTCTCATTTCTTATGTGTATCACTACGTTAAAACAATCACCCCCGTTGAGGCGTGTGCGATCGCTTTAACGTAGGGGGGCATACACCCTGTCTATCCTTTCAAAGATACTTGAAAATTTCTTGGCAAACTTAGCTTTGTCTTGAAGATTTTTGGTATTTCTTTTGCATGACTCATAGTGAGGGAACCTTACTACTGACAGTCATGGTTCTCCCTCGTGATCTTCCCTTTTACTTTGTCAATCGAAGTCGTAAGATCCTTAGTCCACTGGGGGCTTGGTGTATCTTGCCTCCTTGACGTGGTGAAAGTCTTTCAACGTTGTTTCCTTGTACTTTACCGAAAGTATGAGCATACATACTCCCGCTAAAGTGGGGGCTAAATTTAGCGTCCTAAAATTGCGACACTTGCAATTTCGACTGCATTTCGGTCTTCACGATGGCGACGCAACACGCAACCTGAATGGAGACCCCAAAACTTGCTCACGACACTGAAAACTGCATTTTTCAAGCACCATTGGCCTGAACCTCCTTGCACCCCGCTGTCCCGGAGGTGGGACCAGAGCGCCCAGCGCCCTGGTCCCTGGGTCCTATTTTGGGCCCGGTTTCCTAAGTGATATCGGGTCTTTTTGATTGCAATTTGGAAATATACTTCCCTGGTCAGCCTAAGGTCGGGAAAATCAGTCTATCAGCCCTAATTGACAAGTATATAAACTACATTTTTCTCTCTCATTTAAAAAAGAGGATAGAAGACATACATGACGGAAAAAGCGTGGAAACTATACTCAAGCATTCAAGCATTCAAGCAATTGATCATTCCAAGTCTCCATTCAAGGCTAAGTGTTGCATTCAAGTCAAGGATTCAACCATTGAAGAGGAGATCACTTATTACATGCTACATACTACAACATACAACATCTAAACCTTTGCACATAAGGATACAAACATCCTTAGAACAAGGTATTAGTACTTGTTTTACATTACAGTCATTGACATTTACAACACTTGCTCATTTCTTGGTTAATTCCAAAATCGGGGTTTGACCTAAAGGCAAACCCCTAATCCCTAACCCCCCATCGTCTTCGCTTTTCTGTGTGTAGGTTGAAGGTACGCGGCTGAGATTGAAGATTTGGAATCCTTGTGCAGAGACGAACCGATCCCACTTCGTTTCGCGGATTTTTCGGAGGACCGTGGCGCCGGGCGCCATCGTCCCGACAACTTTTTTCTCAAATTTGCAGGACAGTGCCGTATCGACATTCTACTGCTAATTCCAGGTCCGCAGCTTCATCCTATAACCTAAACTCAGTTTATAAGCGAATCTTTATGACTTTCTATGCATCCTTAGCTTAATTTCCTTAATCAACATTCTTTACAAAAGAGGGTAGCTTTGCTTTCCAAACCCTTGAAATTCATTTAGCATCCAATCTTACATCGTGTGGGATTGAATCTTATGAGTTTCAACCCCTCTTTTGAATGTAAAGTCTTCCCCCTAAGTGAAAACCCATCGAATCCTAGCGAACCTCCCTTCTCTCTCCTCGGAGTTAGAAGAGGGGAGACCAACTAGGGTTCGACTGCGATTTTCCGCTTTACAACAACAAATTAACTTTGCTTTGTCATATGCCGATATGCCCGAAGTATATCCACACTTAATCATGCATGACTTGTCCATCTCTCCAGGAGTTAAACCAGTCAAACAAAAGCTACGAAAGATGAATCCACAGGTGGCACTCATGGTCAAAGCCGAACTCAAGAAGTTATTAGATGTCGGATTCATCTGACCCATTGACTATGCAGAATGGATTTCCAATATAGTACCAATATCAAAACCAGATGGCAGTATCAGAATCTGCACTGATTTTTGAGATGTCAACAAAGCTTGTCCAAAAGACGATTTTCCTTTGCCCAGTATCGACATAATTGTAGATCTCACAGCGGGCCATGCAATGCTCTCACTAATGGACGGTTTCTCAGGCTATAATCAAATCAAAATAGCCCCAGAAGATCAAGATAAAACCACGTTCACCTGTCCTTGGGGAACGTACTGTTGGAACATTATGCCTTTTGGCTTAAAGAATGCAGGGGCCACTTATCAAAGAGCAATGACAACAATCTTTCATGACATGATGCACACATTCATGGAAGACTACGTGGATGATCTACTAGTTAAGTCATTCATAAGAGTAGAACATCTCGACATCCTAACAAAGATCTTTGATCGATTGGAGAAATTCCAAGTCAGGCTCAACCCTAAGAAGTGTGTCTTCGGGGTTACATCAGGCAAGTTACTAGGCTACGTAGTCTCAGCTAAAGGTATTGAAGTAGATCTAGCAAAAGTACAAGACATTATGGAAATGCCACCACCAAAGAATATCAGTCAACTCAGATCTCTACAAGGACGACTTCAATCAATCAGGCGATTCATCGCTCAATTAACTGATAAAAGTCTACCATTTAACCATTTACTACACAAAAATGTACCATTCAAATGGGAGACCAAGTGTACAGAATCTTTTTATCAAATTAAACAGTATCTAATGAATCCACCAGTTCTTGTACCACCAGTCGCAGGAAAGTCACTTATCCTATATATCTCAACAACAGATATATCGCTGGGGGCACTATTGGCACAAGAAGATCAACAAGGAAAGGAACGAGCCATCTACTACATCAGTAGGACATTGAATGGCTATGAAATCAACTATACCTTCATTGAAAAGACTTGCCTAACAGTGGTCTTCGCATCTCAAAAGTTCTGACATTATATGCTAGCACACACCATTAAGCTAGTAGCAAAAATTGATCTTCTCAAATATCTACTCAGCAAGGCAGCTCTTATAGGATGATTGGCCAAATGGGTCATGATTCTTAGTGAATTTGATATCCAATACACAGAAAGATGAGCCATCAAAGGATAAGAAATTGCAGATCAACTAGCCGAAGCACCGCTACGAGGCAAATAAACTATGGAGATTGAATTTCCAAACAGAGACGTTCTTGCTCTTTCTACCAAACAATGGACTCTATACTTTGATGGATCCTACACACAACATGGTTCAGGTGCTGGCATTCTTTTCATCACTCCTAAAGGACACATTATACCAAGATCATATAGGCTTATGTTCCCATGCACAAATAATGTGGCTGAATATGAGGCATTGGTTATAGGCATCATAATGGCCATAGAATGGAAAATCATAGAGTTAATGGTCTATGGGGACTCACAACTAGTTGTCCATCAAATCAACAATGACTATCAGATAAAGGATGACAAGCTGCTACCCTACAAACGAATGGTGGATGACTTCAAATAGTATTTTGTACACATCACCTTCGAATAGATACCAAGGTTGAACAACAAAGTAGCCGATGCCATGGCTACTATCGCTTCATTACTACAAATTCCAAAGCAACAGAGTCGTTATGAGTTTCTGGTAGAGCAACCGTTCTCCCCAGCCTATGACCACTCTGAATCCCATGTCATCTATGCCTTAACTGGTTCAGATTCTCCGTTATATGGACCAATCTACGACTACCTTAAAAACAATATCTTACCCATTGACCAATCCCGTAACCAGAAACGTAATTTTATCCGGCAAGCCGCTCGTTATACCCTTACCATTGATACTTTGTACCGTCGAGGTCTAGATGGTACTCTTCTTCGTTGCCTTGATCGTAATGATTTTGATTCCTCTTTAGATGAGCTTCACGAAGGTATTTGTGGAACACATTCAAGTGGGACTACTCTTGCTAAAAAGCTTCTGAGGATGGGATACTACTGGCCTACAATGGAGAAAGATTCTTACCACTTCGCCAAGAAATGTCCTAAATGCCAAATCCATGGCAATCTGATACATGCACCAGCACAGGAACTGCAACCATTTACAACATCCTGGCCCTTTTGTCAGTGGGGACTAGACTTGGTTGGCAAAATTCATCCTTCATCTTCAAATGGACACAAGTTCATTATAACAGCAACAAAATACTTTACCAAATGGATAGAAGCACTCACCATGACCACAGTGACTGGGAAACAAATTGCCTCCTTTATCCTAAATTATCTAATCTGCAGATATGGTATTCCAAGTTCAATCATCACAGATAATGGACGGCCTTTCAAAAACCAAGATGTACAAGAACTATGTGAAAAATTTAAAATCCAACATCGGTTCTCTACACCATACTACCCACAGGAAAATGGTCAAGTAGAAGCATCCAACAAGACAATACTAAAAATCCTAAAGAAAACAGTGAATGATGCAGGCAAAGATTGGCACGTCCAACTCAATCCAACACTTTGGGCATACAGAACCAGCATCCTTACACCTACAGGAGCAACACCATACTCATTGGTATATGGATCAGAAGCCATTTTACCCCTGGATGTAGAAATCCCATCTCTCAGAGTATCTTTGAAAGGTTTAATCCCGGATGAAGAGTATTGAGTTAACTGACTGCAAGAACTTGAACTATTAGATGAAAGACGTTAGCATGCTTACACTCATCTCAAAGCATATCAACAACACATGTGCAAGAGCTACAATCACAAGGTCATCCCTCGCAACTTCAAAGTTGGTGCCCTGGTCCTCAAAGAAAATCCAAGAAATCAGTAAGATCGAGAAAAGAAAGGGAAGTTTGAACCTAACTGGTTGGGTCCCTATGTCATCATATCAGTCCATGGATCAGGCGCCTATCAGCTAACAACTTCAGAAGGAGATGTGCTCGACGAACCAACTAACAACATCCCTCTGAAGAAGTACTACACTTGAGTAGTCTAATGCACGGAAAAAGGCAAAACAAGCAAAAAAATAAAAAAATCCAGAAAAAGCAAATAACAAGGTACAATAAAAACAACTAGTGAAAACCTGGTAAACAGGCGTTGTTGTGAAAGGACGGCTCCTCTATCTATCTCCATACCATTTTATCCGTATCCTTAAAACACTATCGGCCATAGCCCAACACTTAGCACATATCCATTCAGGACATACTTAGCATAGTCACTATCCTGGTCTATCCATATGTATCCTCTTACCACATTCCACCATGGCTTGGAAATCACTGTACGTATTCACATCAAGAGGCACACTCAGCTAGGGGCAATAAATCGTCAAAACTTGCAAACATTCAAGACATCAAAAACTATTTGCAAAACTTAGAAACATTGCATCCAACAACCAAAACTACACTTCATCGCAAAGCAAAACAAAGAAACACAAAAATACCAAGGATGGATGATTTTCTGAAGTACTAAATGTTACATTATCGCATAAAATCTTGACATTTTTTGCATTTTGAACTTTTAAAAAAATTATTGGATTCTCTGCCTTTTCTCACTAAATGCTTCAAAGCTAGAGATCATGGGGAAACTCCAATATTTTCTTAGTCTTATGTCTGGGAGGCGATCACTTGTATTGTGTGAATACTTGCCTCGAGATGTGATACATCGAATATCATTGAAGGCATGATTCCACTTCACGCATACAAATGATTTAATCTTGTTTGTTTATACGCAATCCGCACTCTGGTCGTCCTGGTTCAGTTATACCTTAACGCTTGTGCTATCTTGCAAAATCAAATATCATGTAAATTTTTCTCAGGTCATTATGGTTCAATTATACCATTATGCTTGTATAAATTTTCAACATATCCCAAAATCAAATCAATGCTCAATGATGACACTTATCTCAAAAGCAAATAACATATGGTTATATCAGGATGGCAAATACAGAATGAGGATGCTCCAAAAACAATTAGTTGCATATCATTTTACAATTAGTTGCATATCATTTTACAACTAGTTGCATATCATTTAACAATTAGTTGCGCATAACATATCATTATCATACATCTCATTTTCACGATACATCTCATAGCATATTATTATCATATATCTCATTTTCAAGATACATCTCACAACATATCAACGCATACATCCTGCATCATACATTATATCATATATTTAAGCATTGCATCACCATAATGCAAAGAAAAGAACGCATAGCACATACATCCATGTAACACACCACATGATCAAAGACAATGATGTCGTATATATATGTATATCTCAAAAATGATCAAAATGTACAAAATATGTCGTATCTGTGCCCATTACAAAGAATACAATGATAAAAAATACAATGGAGACAATGTCTCTCAAGTATGGCTATCCCCTGAGGGAGATGGTCTCGCTTTAGAAGTCCCCATCCCTGGATCTCCAGGGGGATCATGTCTCGATGGCCTTGTCACCCCTTGGCTCTCTGACCGCGACCCAGCATCTCGAGATCGACTGGATCTCAACTGTGTAAAGCTTTGTACTTGGCGATCCCTGCGTACCGTAGCCTCATAGTGACGATGGTAGTACTCCGTCTCCTGAGCTCTCAAAGATAGCTCTCTCAGGGTGTCTCTCATCGGACCACCCACCGCTACTCTCTGTACGCTCGCTGCAAGCTCCTCTGCTTGACCCCGCCGCTCTATCTCTGTGTCTCGCTCAGTGGTCAACTACGCAATCTGTCGCTGATATGTCAATAACTGTGCCTGCAGCTGCTGTACCTGTAGGGTCCTAATCTGTGCATCCTCAACATGAGTGGGGATCCCGACCCATAGGGGTACCTGTGCAGGGGTATCCCCTCTCCCTCTGCCTGTCCTCGGTGCTGGAGGTGGGAGCACATTCGTCCTCCTCCTCTGAGCTGGCCGTATCACCTTGTCAGTCCCCCCCACTGTAGCTAGAACCTCCCCCACCCTCCCCTCTCCACCGGCTCCAATGGCCAATCCACCTCTCCCCCTGTCCATCACCACCTATCTAACTGCTCTCTCCAAACCTCTATCTCCTCTCCTCGCTCTATTTCCCCTCCTCTTTGATCTCCTCTCCCTCGTCGTCCTCCTCCACCATCTCCATCATCCTCATCATCTCCACCTCCCTCATCATCATTGTCATCAAATGACGGTCGTATCTCCTCTGGATCTGATATCCTCGCCATTGCCCATGTGGCAAACAATCTGGCAAACTCATTTGTCATGCCCGCATCCAAAATCTCTAGGGCATAATCCCATATCTGGCCCGCCAAACTGACAAACTCCTCCACAACCGCCGCACTATCAATAGTTGGACCCCAGTCTGGTATGTCCTGCCTCCGGCGTGCATACAAACAGGCCCCCTGAGGTATACCCTGCTGTTGACCAAACTGTCACAAAACTCTGGTGACCACAAACCTCTCAATCACGAATGGGGTCCTCCCGATCAAGTATCTCGTCATAAAAACATAGGGCATCTCCAGCCCGTCCTCCGCCCATACCTCGCACCCTGTATACGGTCGCCACGTGATCGTATCAATGTCATCCAACACTCTCCTCCAATGCTCTAGTTTGCCCAGCTTCTGCTGGACAACTAGACCCATGTACCCATAGGCATAGGCACGTCCAACGGGCTTATCTTTGTTTGCTAATGGCCTGGTTGCCGGAATGTGCTCCCAACACCATACCTAAAGGAGCATCACGCCAGCTGACAAACTGTCGTAACCCGGGTATACCACCTTGTGCAAGTCCCTGTACAGATGGACTAGCATACCTGATCCCCACGCAAACCTGTGGCCCTGTGTAACCATGTCCTCTAAAACCAGCCCCCATCCCACAGATAGTCCCTTCGACTTGTGGTCGGGACATAGAAAGCCACCTATAAACCCTACCAGTACTGATGGAAGCTGTGCATAATCCAAGTCCAGGAACTCCTACCAAGGGATCTCATATCCACATACTGTCTCATCATGGAATATGCGGCGAAGTGCCTCTGTGCCACCCTCCTCTGACTGCTCATAAGGTAGTAGTGAACCTACTACTGGTATGCGCAGAATCCTGTAACAGTCCTCTGGTGTGACTGTCATCTCACCCGTGGCAAAGTGGAAGGTGTTCGTGTCGCTGTGCCACCTCTCTGTGAGCACTGTAAGTAACCCCCGGTTCACAGTGAACCGAGGCATATCCAACAGGGACGTCAGACCGCATCTCTCGATAATATCCAGGTCGGCCTGTGTCAACCGTGGTATCAAAGTCCAAGGCCTAGGAAATCGCTCACGCGACTGAACCATGCCCAATCACTCCTGTCAACCAGCAAAACAAGTCCAATATTAGTTTCCCCATCAAAACAAAGATATCAAAATCAAAATCACATCAAACAAAAACATGAAACAATTTCCTCTGCTACATCAAGTTCAACATCCTATCATTTCATATCAGCTTGTAATACAACTCAAGTTATCAAAAACCATATCAAAACTTGTAATACAACTCAAGTCTCCAAATCACATAAACTTGTAAAACAACTCAAGTTTCCCACCCATATCAGCTTGTAAAACAACTCAAGTTTCCAACCCATATCAGCTTGTAACACAAATCAGACTCCACACATTGAACTTGAAACACAGTGCGAAAACAAATCATACTTTGATCAAAACAAAACAATATCTATGCATAACTTGACATATCGCAAATCAAAACAAGTTATATCAACACTCATATTGGACACATCAATAAAACCCATGACAACAAAACACAACAACGCACCAATTACACCTATCCTGACAAAACTAGCTTTATCCTATCAATTTTTTTCATTCACAAATCACCCCATCTCACAAATTTTTTTCTGATGCGCTAAAACAGATTGTCTACACGCTAAAATACACCCATGCGCTATGCTGTTTTCTCCACGTGCTAATCTATTTACCCTATGTGCTAGATTGCCTCTGCGCGCTAGACTACCTCTACGTGTTATCCTTTTTCCCCCACTAACCTAGAACTTTTATGTGCTATCCTATTTGTTTCGGATGCAGCCCTAAATTCAAACGCTATGCACTACCTAAATTTTCGTATGCACTAAATTACGACTTTGACGCGCTAAACCGATAAAACCGAATTTCAAAAATAAAAAACTGACCAAAAATGACAAAATCAAAAATCAAAAAAGGGTCAAAAGTGTTGACTTACTGGTGGTCCATATGCGGCAGGTCTCCGGTACCTCTGAACGCGCTCAAAACGATGCCTGGAATACGGAATAGGCATTTTGACTTCTCTCCAAAATCTCTTTCTCCAATGTCAACAATGCACAAATGAATCAAATCAAAGCACTTTTCCCCTTTTATAGGAGAAAAATGAAATTAGGGTTAGGGAACTGGGCATGTAATTTGCTCGCGGTCTCCCTTATACCCTAAAACATGTAAATTATCGAGAGATGAATCAATTTAAACATTTCACATAGACAAAATCATACACACCCAACACAAATCACCAAATCAAATCTAAATTTTCAAAATATTGATTCATCTTCCGAGGGGGCATCACCATCAAATATCGAATCTGGGGCATCACATATCAAATCAAATTTGGGGCACGACTTGAAAATCATAAAAGCAAAAATGTCATTTGATCGTAAGTCATGATAACACATCATTTTCTTTGAAATAACATGTGCACACACGTCACTTCAAAGAGGGGCAAAATGTAGACATATAAAAATGACCATATTCCTAAATGAATATTTTATGTTCATTTCTCTATTTAATTAAATCCAATATAATTAAATTACCCACATTCGTCTGTTTAAATTAAGTAAATTACTTAATTTATTTAAATTAAATTCACTAGACTTCTTTTTACCATTTAATGAATAAATCATTTTATTCAATTAAATCCCTTCTATCCACTTTTAATTAAATTCAAATTTAATTAAAAAGTTTATCCTAAATTAAATAAATCTAATTTATTTGATTGCAACCAAATTGAATTAAATTAACTTTATTTCAATTAAATCCTATTATCCCTCCATCCACTTGCATTCTCCTACATCTCCCACTTGCATTCTAAAACCTATTCCTAATTTCTTCTAGACCCTTCTAATCATTTCTAAATTAACCTAACCCATCTTCTAAACTTTGTCACATCCCTAAACAAAGGGAAGTCACTTCTCAAACCCTCAAAGTCTTCAATAACCATTAAAGGCTCCAAGTCTCCAACAACTTTCTCTTACAAACCATTAATGGTTAACTCAACCCCCTTGCATGATAGACTTTCTCTAAACTCAACCTCCATGTAACCCAAGGGTCTCATATCAAGCATTCATTGCTTTGACCATGGTTATCCCTTAATCATTTGCACAAGAGTTTGTCCTTGGATTAAAACTTAATCCAATGGGTAATCTTAACTTAAGCTTGACCCTTACCCTCTAGATAACCATGAGGTCTTCTCAGTTATTTAATGTCTCCAACCCCTTTTCTCAACCAGTCTTATGTTGACATTTGTCACCATTTCATTGGTGCAAATTGCAAACATGGATTCCCAACTTTCAAACTCAACCCTTGATTAACTCTTTCAATCCTGACCATCCATTGCCCTATTTTTGCTATAAATAGAGCTCTCATCCCTCCATTTATGCTCATCATTTAGCCTCTCTTTAAAATAGAAATTAATCTAATATACATTTTAGAGTATTTCTATTATCATTAGTTTAAATCATTAACTAATATAGTATGCTAGGATAGTTTGTTTACTAACCTTGTCATCTTATAGTTAGTTTATTGCATTTCTAGAATCATGCATAGCTTAGAATGCATCTCATATTAAAATCAACAAAAGCATCCCTTGTTCTTGCATTTGTCATCCCTAAACCATTTTACTCAGTGATCTGAGAGCAAAAACATTGGTTTGAGGGACCGTGTAAGATAGAGAACCATGGGACCCACCTTGGGAAGCTGAGTGATACTTCATTACTCTATAGCTTGCACCAAGAAGCCCTGTGAGTGTGTGAGCAAGGCTCCATAGAGCTCCATTTTTCACATATTGAGTTCTATCGACCCGCTTTTCCCGCATACACCAACCATATACCTAAGCATAATCCTTAGCCTCAACCCTAGATGGTAACCCTAACCCTAACTACTATATTAAATCCTATCCTTAACCATAACCAAAAAGCTAAATGTAAGCCTAACCCCAACCATGATGTAAATGATAATCGTAACCCTAACTACTATGTAAACTATAAGCCTAAAATTAACTCTAACCCATACCCTAAACCATAATTCTAACCCTACAAGTTTGAAATCAACAAAGGCCAAGCTACTTGCCAATGGAGCTATGCAAAATAGTAGAGGGCCAACACTATTCAAAATGTTTGAATGAAAAGCAAATTGCCGCCCTTCTGAGAGTTACAGGTCAACACCCTAAAGACAGAGAGATGGACATTTTACAAATTGTCTACCACAATGCATACGCTCAAGATCCATATGCAAAATAATTTGGACTTAAAATCAATGACAAGCTTGCTTCAGTAGAAGCTCGAGTTTTGCTTGCACCTTGGCTGAAGTATCATGAAGTATTATTATACTGGAAAAGAAAAAGGATGGAAGCGACAACGTTGTTGTTTGACCTGCAAATGAGAAACAGTGGAAGGAGCTTGTCATTTTAGTTGCCATGGTAATCTCATGTTAGGAGGAAACAAGTAGCACAATTGACATGTGTGAAAGCGTCGAGACTAGTGAACTTATTTACCATAGATCATAGGAAGTTGTTCCAAGCACGTTGTGAAAAAGGAAAAGGTCATTGCAAACCATGATTTTCAATCCTTTGCAAGCATCGCTTGTGTAGATAATAACTAATTTCATGTTGTGTGTCTTGATACATCTTCTCCAATATTTTACATGAATGACACATCACACATGATCATAAACACTCTTGAAGGATGTAATTGATTTGAAGAAACTCCATACAGATTATAGTGCATTTCACAACAACCACCCTAACCCTAACCATCGGGTATTGGCATAGCGAAAATGGCATTGCTTCGATACTATATGTTTTGCCGATGGAAACATTTGGTAAGATTTTATTTATTTCTTTTCCATCAGGTATCGATGTAGCCGAAAAGGCCTTCCTCGATGGACTAAGTTATGCCGATGTAAACTTTTGTTATACCAATGACAAAGCCAAATGAGAAGTCTTCATTGCCATCGGGTATCGGTGTAGGATATAATGTGCTATCCCGAGAAGGTATGCTACCCCGATGGATCCACAGTGAGGTAATATATTTTTAATTTTTGTTTTGCAAAGGGTTACTATAACACAAAATTATATTTCTTAGGTTTGCATAAGAAATTTAATAGAGTATTTTATTTTCATAATGATTTTTTACCATTCATGTAAATACCATAGAAAAGGAAAATTATTATTTAAAAAATTATATTTTCCACATTTTATGAACTTTGAATTATTTTTTTGAATTAATAAGTGGATTTTAATGTTATGATCTTTTAAGCTTTCATAAATATTTTTACCTTAAAAAATTAATGAGTTGAGTATATATTTTTTGGTAAATTTTATTTATGAATAATCAAAGAATGAGTACATTTTTATTATTTTTCTCTTTTGTTGATTTAGAGAAATAATATTTCCAAAGGGATTTGTTACTATTGAAATTTTTTGAAATTTATTAAGTAAAAATTTCTCTAAACATTATTAAATGTAAATAGACAAATTTTGGAGAAATTTTAAAATGATTAGTGTAACTTTTGAAAGATATCTTTGAAAATCATTTGAATGTTAGGGATTCTTATTTATGTAAACATTTGGGCAAATTATTAAATATCCCTGGTGTAATATGAATTTTTGATTACATTGTTTGGTGTGCAGCTCACATATGAAAGTTTGAATTTATTTTTCCTAAGCACATGTTGAGCAGGGAGTATTTCTCACCACATAATGATCTTTATTTACTTGCAAAAGCACTTTGAAAACAAATCTTATTTGTAGTCTTTAATATAATTATGATAATATTCTAATTGCCTTTGAAGAAGTTATAAAAGAATATATTTTGACAAAGGTGAAATTATATTTATACATAAGTACTTTCAATATGGTGACCTAATAATATTGTCTCTTATCGTGTTTTTACCCTAATTTTTTGAATTGAATCCATATTAGGGTAAATATTATTCTTTATTGTATGAATAATGTATTTGAGGATTATATTTTGTTCAAAGAAGAAAATCTATTTTGAAAAGTTCTTTTTACCCAAGGTAAAATGATGAATAGCATTTATTAAAATGGATTTTGGTGTTTTGAGGCAATCTTTTCATATGCATATTATTTACCCTAAGTTAATAAATTGAATATGTTCATTACGGTAAATTATTTTTTTAATGATTTGATTGATTTTTGCAAGTATATATTCTATTGGACTTGCCCTAAAAGGGTGAAAATGAGTTCTTATCACATGGTTGGAATATTGATTCATGGATGTCATTTCCAAAAGGGAAGTATATTCTTATTATATCACACTACCTTATGTTATTATTTGAACGCACATCAAGATGAAACTTATATATGTTATTTACCCTAAATAAGTGCTTTGAATATATATACACTTTGGTGTATTATTGTATTTATGCTACAAAATTGATGAGTTCATATATGATATTTAGAGTTTTAAAGAAAACATATGAATTGCGCATTCATTAGATATAGTTGCATATCTGCATTTAGTGATTTCAATGGAAAGGAAATTATATACAATGTTGAGTTTGTTAGGGTTTATAATTTTGTTTTCCAATAATCCTTGAACATAATTAAATATACATATGACTATTTCTTGGATCAAATTTTTTAGGACTACATCTAAAATCAGTTTTGTTCATAGATATTACTAAAAGACCTATATGAAATTCTTGTTTTGCCATAACTTTGGCTATCATAAGCCTATGAATTCATTTATAGAAGTCAGTTTAATATAAAATATTTCTCATCTTGACTACATTAACTATCAACAAGAAAAAATATTAGAACTTGACATTTTTTACCACATTGACTACCTACATATAAAGAAAAAAGGATAGAAAAATAATGTAAAAATTTTACCAAAAAACTTATAATTAACTAATAAAAACATAATTTACCATTATATTGATAAGAGATGGCCAAAAATAATAATATAATCAAATATATAGTTGTTGAGCATTCTTTCTTTCCATCGGAAATTAGTTTCTTTCTTTTTGACGTTTTCTCTATCTGGTTCGGGCACATACCACCCAGCCGCACTCTTTCTCTATTCTTGTTTCCACCTCTGCTGCTAATAATGGGGGGAATATTAATTTAGTTCGAAAGCTCCCATTTTGGCTTACGAGCGGGAGGCTTACGAGCGGGAGAAAAGAGTTTGAAAAAATCAAACTTTGAGCGGGATTACGGATGAGGGAAATGGTAACCGTTAATGGCGAAGTGGACAGGTCAGAGGGGCCCACACCAGCCAATCTAAATGGAACGGTCAACCCTTCAAGTGCGTCGGAAAACGACAACATGCCTCCAGATCAGCCTGATGGTGGGTCCCAAAATGTGACTCACCGCGTCATGGGAGGGCATGGGAGGGATGTATGTCAATGGGCTCTGGATGCATGTCGTTTGTACGACAGTGCCGTTTTGGAGCCAGTATAGACGCGTCTGGAAATAATTGCAAGAGGTTGTTGGGGGTAGAGTCTGCCTGGGAAGGCACTGGCTATGCAGGGGAAAATTTACACCCCCGATCCCCGTGCTCGTCCTCCTTCCGTACGCATGCACTCAGAATTCCTGCAAAATTCGTACTCTCCTACAACCTCCATTTGACTTAAGGCTCCCGACCCTACGGTAAAGTTAAATAGTTCTTTTTATAATAAATTTTATTTATAGTATTTTTTTATAATTTTTATTTATTATAAAAATAACAAAAATTTAAATATTTTTTTAATGATTTATTTTAATTTATTTTAATAATAATATTATAATATACAATTAATTGATTTTAAGATATATATTATATGTAAATTTCAATAAATTTTTTTTTTATTTTAACTTTTAAAATATATATGTAGATAATAGTTTATTTTTTATAAATATATATTATTTTTTATATTACATATTGAACTTTTAAAATGAATTATAAAAATAAGTTATACGTTATAATTTTTTTTATAATTTTTTATTTTTATTTATATTTAAAATAATTATATTATAATATATAATTAAGTGATTTCAAGATACATATAAGTAAAAAAAGTTTTTGCTTTTTTAAATTATATTTTTGAATTTTAAATAGTAAATTATATGTTTAAATATTTTAAAATTTTGTTCTTATTTATTTTAATAATCATTATATTACAATATACATAATATATAACTTAGTGATTTTAGCATATATCAATTTTTTTTGATATATTTGAAAATCACTTAATTATATGTTATGGATGCTAATTTTTAATAATAGTTATACTTTTATTTAAGTTACACATAACTTTATCCCCTGCTGTTAAAGGCATCATCCTTCCTAATAATAAGGAAATTATAAACTGTCAGTTTGCTGATGATACTTCTCTGTTTCATGAAGCCTCTGAAGAGAATTTTGTTGCCATGATCAATAAACTTAATTTCTTCTGTAAAATTTCTGGAGCTAGATTATCCCATGCCAAATCTATTTGTCTTGGTTGGGATGATCAACCTCCTGTTTGGTTTAGTAAATTTGATTTCCAATGGGGTGGCCCCTCTAAAGTTGTCAGATATTTGGGTATCCCCTTTTCTGTTAATCCCTCTTTAAAAGAGATGTGGGGTTGGGTCAAGGATAAGATCCATAATAAGCTAAACAAGTGGCACAATAGGTCTCTATCTCTTGCTGGAAGAATCCAAGTTTGCCAAAAAATTATGTCTTCTTACAACATATATTATGCCTCTGCTTGGATGTTTAATGACTACCAAGTTTTGGAAATCCAGAAAGCTATTAGAAATTATCTCTGGTCTGATGGGAAGGGAAATAAAAAGCTGCACTCTGTCAATTGGAAATGGTGTCATGTTGATAAGCTCCTTGGGGGCCTAGGGTTGAAAGATCTAAGACTTTGCGGTCTTGCTTTGGCCTCCAAATGGATCTTTCATGCCTTAGAGGGAGATGATCCTTGGAAAGTTTTGATTCGTAATAATATTGAGAGGGATGTCCTAAAAATGCTAAATTCTGGAAAAATCTTCCTCTCATTGATCTCATTTGTGGTGAATTTCCTATTATAGTTCAAGGCTCGGCGGTTTTTAAATCCATCTGGAAAGCCTGGAACCATGTTAGGCAATTCATCACTAGACTTCTATGATAATAAAACCCTCCATGGTGAAAGATCCATTTGGTGGAACCTTAAGCTTGGTAATAAACCCCTTGCTCTTACCCAAGGGTGCTCGGCTAAGTATTGGGCTAACCTCGGAATCAAGCAATTCATTGATATCTTTGAAATGGACAGACTTATCCCTTGGGATGAATTAAAGAATAAATTTAAGCTTCCCGATTCTCATAAAAAGACTTATAGTATGATTGTTAAAGCTAGTAAAGACTTTCCTACCCTATGTCATGTGGACTCTAATAGTTATTTGAAGATAAAATGGCCTGATGGTATCACCATCTCCAAACTTAAAGCCAAGAATATTTATTCTGTTTTAAATTATAATATTGACATCATCAATCATATTAACAATATTTGGAATACTGATTTGGATATTTCTTCTTGGAAGAAAGTTTTTAATTATCTTTGGAAAAGTTCTATTGATCCTAAAATTAAATATTTTAAATGGTTACTTATTCTCAATAAGCTGCCTATTAGGAACTCTTTTTCTGATATTAACTATTGCGGCATTTGCAGAACCTCGAAAACGGGGAAGCATATCTTCTTTGAGTGTAGTTTTTCCAAAGAGATTTGGTTAATGTTTGGTATTTCTATCCCTTCTAATTTCAATTTTTTTGAAGTTATTACTGGTTTTATATCTAAAGCTAGAAAAGATGTTAATATGTTTTGGGATATTACCTCATCTAACATTTTATGGCAAATTTGGAAGTGTAGAAATGAAGAAAGATTTCAAAATATCCCTAGAATGCTTACTGAGTCTTTTCGAAGTCTTACATACTTTAAAATTTTTTCGCAGATTCAGATGACCATGAAAATCAACAAGGCTAAATTCAAAAGGCTGCTCAAGGATGGTCATGCTACCTTTTTTACAAATGAGGTTAAAAATGGATATTTCTGGAGGCTGCACTTGGATAATATACATGCTTTCAATCAAACCTTCAGCAGAATTAGCAAGGAGATTAAAAGAAGACCTCACAATGCTAATAGTGAGATGGTTTACACGTTGAAACAAATCCAAGATCAGAAAAGCATGGTATGGATGGATGGCTCCATGGGATGGGTGGCTTGGGTGGACACCTGAGATGAAGTGCTTTACTAGGTGTCTTAGTTTATGATTTTGTCCTACTGATTCGTTGTATATACTTCATTTTTGATGGTGTGAGGCTTGGCCTCTGAACTCTGATACTCTGTGATCTCTTGTATTTTTGATCTCCTTATTTCTAATACAAAAAAGTTACACATAACTTTCAACCAAAAATTTAATTTTTTTTATATAAATGTTAAAATTGTAACTAGGATATGTCAAATATTATGTATGTTCAAAAAAATAATTGTATGTTAAAAAAAATTTGCATGTTAAGATCACCTAAATACATATTACGTGTGTTAATTTTTTACATTAGTTATATGTACTTTTACTGCATTAGTAAATTTTTTGATATATATTACCTATGTTAAAATATAATAACTATTTAAATTAATAAGAACAATTTTTTTTTTTTAATATATATTTTAAAATTATAACAAAGTTATTTATATATTATGTATGTTTATTTTTTTAATGTGAAAATCATTTATATATATATTATTAATTTATTTATGTTAAGTTTTTAGTAAAGCTATTGTTTACTATACATATCTTGGAATCACTTAATTATATATTATAATTTAATTATTTTTAAAATAAAGAAAAATAAAAATTATAATTTAAACATAAAACTCATTTTAAAAATATATTAATAAATTTAATATATAATGTAAAAATAACATATCTTTATAAAGAAAAGCTATTATTACTTATATATGTATTTAAATTTTTTTAAAATAAATTATTAAAATTTACATATAATATATATCTTAAAATAAATTAATTGTATATTATAATATTATTATAAAAATAAATTTAAAAAAAAATTAAAAACATTATTACAAAAATATTAAAATTTTCATTATTTTAAAAAACTATAAATAAAATTTATTATAAAAAAAACTATTTAACTTTACCGTAAGGTCGGGAGCCTTAAATCAAATGGAGGCTATAAGAGAGTACGAATTTTGCAGGAATTCTGACTGCATCCGTACGGAAGGAGGACGAGCACGGGGATCGGGGGTGCAAATTTTCCCCTGCATAGCCAGTGCCGCCTGGGAACGTGTCCTCAAAACTTTAATTTTTTTCATTTAATTTCCTGCACCTAGCGGTACTATGGCAGCGTATAAACAGATAAAGTATGAAGTCGCAGAAAAAAGAGCAAATACGATTTACAAAAAGCATCATGGCGGACGGGAAATGGCAACAGGAAAATGGAGACAGGAGAAAACAGTCAAAACGGAAGGGAAAAACAACCGGCGGAAATCATATCTAATGGTTAAATAGTCGTGAAAGGTGTGAAAGGAAGGACCGCAGTCCTTTCACGCACCGACACCGTACGCAGATGACGAAATAGAGAAAAAAATAATCAACGATAGTTGCATTCATTTTGGCTAACTTTCAGCCATAGATTTTAAAGATCATCTTGTTCATCTCATATAAGAAACGCCTTCGACCTAATAAAAAAACTTCTAATTACTGATCCTATTTCATGAGCCCAATGCTATTTCAAAACTCCACGGGGCTGGCAGCGTTACCTTTACATCATCAATCATCTTGAGGAGATGTCTCATGGTTGGTCTTCGTTACGGCAATGGGAGCAACAGATGCCGCTGATACGTTTTAAAGGTGCAATCTGTCCTCAGCAGTTTCATTTGCAGATATTCACCCCTGCGACTTCTTCCCTTACAGAATGAACACGTCTGTAGATCCGTGGCTTGTTCATTTTGGAAGGACTGCAATGGTATTTTCCCAGTGAGAAGCTACAGTAACAATACTCGAAAGCTTAGACATCTGATTTGGGTTCCATCTTCTTGCTAGACTTCATGCATTCTGGGTTCGTGAAACCTAAGAGAGTGGAGTCGTCAGCTTACTCAATGCCACAGACTATAAGACAAAATCTGTAATCCAAGCTTCAAAATTCTGTCCCATAAGAACATCTGCAGACTTGAGGTTTCCATGAATTAATCTGGATGCCTGAGCGGACAGGCCAAGCCGCAGGCTATATATTCATCAATCTTGAGGCGGGAGTTTCAGTGTAAGGGCTTTCCCTCTTTGAGACCTGGCATCTGATAAACAAAAGAATTTGGATCTTTATTGCCGCATAATTTTTTTTTTCTTCATTATATATCTAGATTGCTACAGGGCATGCTGTTTGTCATCGTTCCAGGACCTCTGGGGTTTTAACATTAAATTAGTTTAATCATTTTAGACTTGGATTGTTAGATGGCATATTTGTCTTCTTTCTAGGGCTTCAGAGGTTTTGACACAAAAACCGTTTTCTTCATTCTAGACCTGGATTGCTACATGACATGTTGATAGGGATTCAGGGGCTTTGACATTAAGATTACCAGATCAATCACGAAAATTTTCAGGAAACTCCGTTATCCCTCCAGGCTCTGTGGGACGAAGCAAAATCAGTATAGATTACAAATTTTTGTGCAAGAATTTTATCTGCCAAGCAGCGAGTTTCAAGTAACGGAGCATATCCGGATTTTGCGGCTAGATGCATTACAATTTTTTAAGACATGTAGAGTCCTGGATTAAGAAATAGGCGGCTATACAATGTTCTACTGCTTAGACTCTAGAGAATCTAGCCTAAACTCTCTAGAAAAGTCTTGCCTGGTACATGTTTTCTGAAGTTCAGATTTTGATCTATAAATGGAGACGCTTTTCAAAGAGCTGAGTAGAATGTTGCAACAGCCTTCTACACCCTGGTACCATACCTAACATGTTCTCTACCATTCTTTATTACATTATCAAATCATAAATGTTTTCTAACTGTTGATATAAGTTATCAAATCATAAATATTTTCAACTGTTAAGATCAGTATTGTTTGGGACATTGCTAAAGGTAACCTCAAGTGAACAATAAGTGATCTCATAGTCTGTTGTTTTACTTAAACTTGGACATTATGTTCCTTTTCAATAATAATCTTTGAATTTCTTCTATGAAATGAGGACTGAAAGTAAAAACAATTTTGCAGTCAAAAGTCTTGCCAATGTAAATGTCATTTGTGCTGATGAAATTAAAATTTTATGAAAGATATTTAATAATATGAACCAGATCAACCATTTAGGACAATGCAGTTGCTATGAATAAGAGGAAAGAGACTTCTATTAGGATAATTATCATATCCCACGAGCTTCTCCTTCTTAAGAGTGGAAATAAGCTCTCCGACGAACTATATTCTCATGTCCGAGCTTTGCCGACCATCTCCATGTATAATATATCTTATTAGAGTTCTTCAATCTCTTCACCGTTACAGTTGTCTTATTCTCCGTTACCACCTTGAAGAAGTCCCCGCATTTCCTCTCTCCATGATTTTAGCAGATGCACAAAGCGCATCCTCCCAAGTATACATCTGGGTTTCTCCTCCACAGAACATAAGAATCCCAGACTTCGATTTGTCTGGCCTAATTGCCTTGACACTATCATAAAACTGCTCAAATCTCTTGTCTTCAGCTGAAAGCTTTTCTCCTGCATTTTTCTCTGCCTCATCCTCTTGTTTCTCCATTTTTTTGGTGAAAAGTAAAAATAAGTTATAACAAAAAACATGGCCAATAGCAACACACGGGATCCTACCACAAACCCTGCTATCTTCACCCCAGTTAGGTTTTTGTTCATCTTCATCAATGGTCTTAAATCCTCCTGTAACAGAGAGCCTGTGAAGGAGGTGCTAAAATTATATGATAGTGCTTGCCCAATGGACTCCCACGGAGCCTTTGATTTCCTAAGAAAGAATTAGCTTTCAAAACAGACAGAGATGCATTACTTACTACTGGGTGTTGTTCCACTGAGCTCACTATCGGACACATTAAATACCTTTATAGCAGACAGATCAAAAGCAGGAATAATGCCATGAAGCCTATAATTATCCAATTGAGGAACTTACAATCTCTATAGACTCACCATATCTTTAGGTGTCTCAACACTCAACAAATTGTATGATGGAACATTAACTTCCAGATGATGTAGACTACTAAGAAACCCAATGATAGTGTAATGTCCCATTGGATTTGCCCTAAAATCACAAATGCAATAGAACGAGAGATGAGTTAGGGTTAGGGTTATTTCTTTACCAAGTAAAATATCCCTTTTTCTTTGCAAGATAAGCCTTGATTTAAATTCTGCAACCATAAAATGAAGGACATATACTTTTCAATTATTAGGGCTGGATGATAACATGTAATAATCTTAAATCTATAAATATTAAATAGACAAAAATCTATATAACTCCCTACTATTCAAACGCATTAGGGATAGGTCCACCCGAAGCCATCTCTGTACTAAGCCCAAGAGTGGACACTCACCCTCTTGGCCCTAGTGGCAGGCACATTGGACATTGTACCTGCTTTCCCTATCCATGCCTTATCCCCTAAGTTCAATATTCAATTATCATAGAGTCAGGAGAGGAGATCGTAATGGGGGGCTCCTTAATATTCCTATCGAAGCCCAAGAGCGGATCTTTGTCCTCTTGGCTCCAGTGGCAGGCACAAACATCTATTCGGGGTGGCCTACTTAGATGAAGATCTTATCATTACTCCCCTTTCTTACACCTCCTTTCTTCCCTATATGATTGGGGGTTTACAAACAAATTCATAATCACACATGTAACTTACATTAAGCATATATAACAAATTATATAAATACTAGCAGATAATGCATAGGTTGAACATATACCACAACAATAGTTATTAATGCTATTAGTTGTTTTATATGAGGAATCTGGATCTGATCTATTACTGGTCTGATCCTTTGCTTGTATCTGCTGTTCTTAATAATCTTTGCCTGATTGGATGATTGTTGATGTCGATTCTATGGAGGCTCTTCTCCAAATGATTGCTTGTTCTTCTTCGATGCTGATTGTTTAATCTGCATCTTGTATCGATAAGTAATCTCCTTATTTATTGCTTTATCATTCAAATCAGATCTGCACTTCTGACTATAGGTTAAAAGCTGTTTTTCCTTTATTCCATTCATCCTTTCTGCGTGCCTCTCTAATTGGATTTATCCTTCCTCTTATATGTTCTAGTGAGGAGTCACACCTTTTGACTAAGTCCATTGCCCTTGCAAGGGATGCCTCCCTTCATAATCACTGCCCCTGCTGTATTATTTTAATTTTAATTCCGTTTTCTTATTTTGAATGTAATTGCTGCCTAGCAAACATCCTTAAATATCCTTAATTAACTAAATCGGCCTCCCTCTATTTAAGCAAAGGGGCTATGCAAGAGTTTCTTACATGGCCATGGACACCTTACTCTAGGTTGGTCCTATTTAATTATTTCGTTGCCTAGGATATTTTATAAGGTCGGCCCTAGGAACATCTTATTCTAGATCAGCCTTATTTCGTTATTTTATTGCCTGGGATATTTTGTAAGGTCAGCGCTAGGAATCTTCATTAGTTCTACATCTGAATTTCATCTATAAAAGATGCAATCTCTTCCACAAGACAGGGGCATGACAGATAGAACCAGAAAACAAATTATGATCTAACAGATGTGCTTCAAATTAACTAGGCCTGAAAGGTCAGGAATGGGACCTGTAAGAGAGTTCCCCAAAGGCAGAGAAAGCATAGCTGATCAAGCATTTTCAGCAACATGGACAAAGTATCCCTTATACCTGTTTCACATGCTGCAGTCCGTGAGCACAAGTGCTACTTATCACCTCGTGGTCAACCTACAATCTGAGCCTATCTCACCATCCCCCACCATGGGCGCTGCTATGTACTGGATGGCTACCAGAATTCAATTTATATTGGCAGTACCTTTTGGAATCTTGCCAAATTTACCACCAACAAGAACGACACCAATGGTAACTTCTCCAATCTTACTGCTATACCACAGCTTATTAATCCGAGAATGGAACTGATGAGCACACGAGATGTCACTGCTGCTGTTTCAGGTGCAGGAGGTGGCGGCTCTGCCAGTTTTGGTTTATCTCCAATGTTGTTGCAACAGAAGCAGGGATCCGCAGCAATTCACTCAAGATTTGAACTCTCTCCACACAAACCCACAAGTTGTTCAAGCCGGTGTTGCCCTATCTGCCGTTGCCCTTTCCAAGATTTAGAAGCGTGTAGAACAGGTAGCTTCCAGAACTTCAAGTTTCTAATGTTTGATGCAGTAATTTTAAAAAAATGTGATTGGTGGATAGACAAACAACATTACAAGAAGTTTAAATTAGTTATTTGTAATTTACGAACAAATTTTTTTAAGAAAATTGCAATGTTTGCAGAGAATGCACCTTTTTGTAATTTCGTGCAAATGTAGAAAAACTAAATTTGCTTGCTATTACATCATGAGTGAGAATTTCAATACGGCATTCACTAAGGCAGCTCAAATAACAAGACTTGTAAAGTGCAGATTCATTCCAGAGAGCATGGAGTGCATTCCACGTCCTGTACAATAGACGTGGCAAGAATTTTGAGGCTGTTAGGCAGTTCTATTTTATACTCTTGCAGCAATCAATTTTATGAAAAAAATAAAATAAAAATTTACTTACCATGTAAAAGGATTAAGAATGTCTTAATTTCTGTCTTGGAAGCACCTGAAGCTCCATTAATATCCTTCAATGCTACTGCTGAGGAAGCATCCTAAAGTCGAACTGCAGTTGTGACAGGCTGCGTATGGTACTAGGGAGGTTGTTTAAGCTTACGCACCCTTCCAAGTTCAAGTGCTGCAGCTGTGAGAGGTTGCCAACAGTACTTGGGAGGTTTTTTAAGCTCACACACCCTTCCAAGTTCAAGTGCTGCAGCTGTGACAGGTTGCCAACAGTAGCAGGGAGGTCTTTTAAGCTTACACACCCTGCCAAGCTTAAGTGTTCCAGCTGTGAAAGGTTGCCAATAGTACCAGGGAGGTTATTTAAGCCTTCACACCCTTCCAAGTTCAAGTGCTGCAGCTGTGACAGGTTGCCAGCAGTTCCTGGGAGGTTTTTTAAGCTCACACACCCTTCCAAGTTCAAGTGCTGCAGCTGTGACAGGTTGCCAACAGTAGCAGGGAGGTCTTTTAAGCTTACACACCCTTCCAAGTTCAAGTGCTCCAATTGTGAAAGGTTGCCAATGGTACAAGGGAGGTTATTTAAGCTTCCACACCCTCTCAAATCCAAGTGTTGCAGTTGTGACAGGTTGCCAATTGTATCAGTGAGGTTATTTATGCTTCTACACCCTCCCAAATACAAGTGCTGCAGTGGTGATAGGCTACCGATAGTACCAGGGAAGTTATTTAAGCTTTCATACTCCCCCAAGTCTAAGTGCTGCAGCTGTGACAATTGTGACAGTTTGCCAATGGTATCAAGTAGGTTATCTAAGCTTCTACATCCTCTCAAGTCCAAGTGCTGCAGCTGTGACAGGTTGCAGATGGTGTCAGGGAGGTTATTCAACCTTTCACACCATCCCAAGTACAATTGCTGCAGCTTTGAGAGGTTACCAATGGTATCAGGGAGGTTATTTAAACCATCACACCATCCCAAGTCCAAGTGTTGCAGCTGTGAGAGGTTGCCAATGGTATCAGGAAGGTGATCCCAAGTCCAAGTGCTGCAGCCGTGATAGGTTGCCGATGGTATCAGGGAGGTTATTTAACCTATCACACCATCTCATGTCCAAGTGCTGCAGTTGTGACAAGTTGCCAATGGTATCAGGGAGATTATTTAAGCTTGTACACCTTCCCAAGCCCAAGTGCTGCAGCTGTGACAGGTTGCCGATGGTATCAGGGAGATTATTCAAACTATCACACCTTCCCAAATCCAAGTGCTGCAACTGTGACAGGTTGCCAATGGTATCAGGGAGGTTATTTAACCTATCACACCATCTCAAGTCCAAATGTTGCAGCTGTGATAGGGTGCCAATAGTATCAGGGAGGTTATTTAAGCTTCCATTCGCTCCCAAGTCCAAGTGCTGCAGCTGTGACAAGTTGCCAGTGGTATCAGGGAGCTTATTTAAGCTTTTACATCCTGCCAACTCCAAGTGCTGCAGTTGTGTCAGGTTGCCAAAGGTGTCAGGGAGGTTGTTTAACCTATCACACCATCCCATGTCCAAATGCCTCAGCTGTGACAGGTTGCCAATGGTATCAGGGAGGTTATTTAAGCTTCTACACCTTCCCAAGTCTAAAAACTGCAGCTGTGATAGTTTGCCAATGGTGTCAGGAAGGCTATTTAAGCTATCACACCATCCCAAGCCTAAGAACTGCAGCTGTGATAGGTTGCCAATGGTATCAGGAAGGCTTTTTAACTTCTCACACCATCCCAGGTTCAAGTGCTGCAGCTGTGACAGTTTGCCAATGGTATTAGGAAGACTTTGTAAGCTTTTACAACTTTTCAAGTCCAAGTGCTGCAGCTGTGACAGGTTGCCAATCATATCAGAGAGGTTATTTAAGCTCCCACAGCCTCCCAAGTCCAAATGCCGCAGCTGTGAGAGATTGCCAATGGTACCAGGAAGATTTTTTAAGCTTATACGCTCTTCCAAGTCCAAGTGCTGCACAAGCTGTATATTAGGAAGTGAAAATAGGGAGGAGATAGAGAGGTTGTTGATATCTTTTAGTTGCATTATCTTCAATTGCTTATTGTTACCCCCAGATCTGGAGTGTCGTGGCTTACTTAGTGCTCTACTCATCTTCCTTGTTGCTGTAAGGATCTTCTTTGTTGCTCTATTCATCCCGGTTGCAGAGGAACAATGTTCCAACCTTAACCATATCAAACTTGTAGGAAGCATGGCTAGCAAATCTTCTGTCATGCTTTTAGCGGGCAAATTCTGCAAATGGAGATAGCAAAGACCAGGTCGGTACAACATTTTTAGTCTTTGTGGAATGCCTCCATTGAGCCGAAGGCGAGAACACTTGATGTTGTTGGATATGTTGCTTAAATCAGCAGCCTCCCATAGTCGGGTACCCTTTTTTTCTTTTTCAGCAATGGTCCGCCCCATATCTCGCAAATGGTCGTGCATATCAAATACACCTTCATCATCAATCTTTACCAGTAACTTCATCGAAAGATTATGTAAAGCAGGGTCTACCCTATTGTACAAGGATATCCAGAAAACAATGGGCAATGTTTTATGTTCTCCAATGAAGAAGCAAGCGATGTCTACAAATATTTCTTTTTCATCATCACAAAGAGCACTGTAACTGATGTAAAGTCTGTCGTGAATGTCTTGGTTGAGTGAAATATTGTGAAGAGCTTCGGTCCAGTAACCCATGTTATCCTGCTTGTCATACAAGAAGGATCCGATCACTTCTAATGAAAGAGGATGCCCCTTACAAGCTTCTGCAATTCTTTTGGACAAATCTTCAAAACTGGGATTGGGGGATGGTCTGAGAAAGGCATGCCAACTAAATAACTGGAGACCTTCATTTATCTTTAATCCAGTCATTTCCTGGATGCATTCGGATGAAATCCCAGCAAGATTGAGAATGTGTTTGTTTTTAGAGGTTATAATTACTCTGCTGCCACGGGCCAGCCAATCCCCAACCAAAGCATCCAATTGTACAACAGCATCCATATCATCTAAAATAAGCAACACATGCTTTCTTCCCAAACGCTCTTTGAACAAAGTTTTACCATCATCAATACTGGACACTTCTCCATCATATTTGGATAAATTTTTGAGAATTTGTTTCTGCAAATTTGTAAGATCTCTGGGGTTTTCAGCATTGACGCGGACATTAAATACAAAGCAAGCAGCGTCAAAATCACCATAAACTTGATTATACACGGCCTTGGCAACTGTGGTTTTCCCAATACCACCAATACCCCAGATTCCAGCCTTAACCACCTCCTCCACTGCATCGAGATTTAATTTCTGAATGATGGCATTTTTCACGTTGTCTGTTCCCACTGGATGCTTAGCAACCTCAAACGGCACTCTGTCCAATGTCTTTCTCAGGTCATTCACTACGGTCTTTACAAGCCGAGCTTCGTAGCTGCAATGTCCAGAGGAAGTCGAAAAAAGCTATAAATTAGAACTTCCACTGAAAGAAAAATTAGGCCGTAGAAGACCATCAAAGAAATATTTGGGTTAATAAAGCAGACCATCATTGTATACCTACTTGGTTTAAGCTCAGTCTATAAAACTAACTTATTAAAATAGTGTGTTAGAATTTAGTAGAGGCAGTCCAATGATAAATGTCAGATTCAAATGTTAACCAGTTCCAAAGAAAAAAAAAGGTATTTGTTGACTTGTCAAGGTAGAAGTTTAAAACTAAAACAATTATGTTTGGAAAACTATTGGGAAATGGTTTTAAGTGGAGGAAAGAGTAACCTACTTTGGACAATTAAATAATAAATAATTACTCTTATTTGATTTTCTTAGCCATAAACTATCATATTTATTCATGATTCCATTTAAAAAATTATTATATTATTATATTGTAATAAATATTAAATTATTATTATTTCATGATATTGTAATTAATATTAAATATGCTTATATTATTATGTTTTTGATTAAAAAAGCAGCGTTAACTAGGGTGCCGACCCTTTACATAGCCAAAGACTATCCAAAATACAATTAACCACAGTCAACAAGGGTAACCCAAGTACAAAAAAACAAGGTAGCAAGCCAAGACCTAACTCAAGGCGAGGAAGCACCCAAGCCTTGACAATTCTGGTGGGTGGGGAGGAATTCCCCTTCTGCCCATTGAGGCGATACTGGCATTAGGATCATCAAGGGAATGATCAAGCGGTAAGGAAGCCACACATATATCCTCAGAAGTTCCAACAAAGTGTTGCTGCAGGACAATAGTTGGCTGCTGCAGAGCAGAGAGCTAAAACGGGACAACAAGAAGCTTATATTATTATGTTTTAATATATTCTTGTTATTATGCTTTTATATTTCTATTAAACTCTTTACAAAAACAAAAAAAATTCTTAGTAACAAATAAGATTAAATTAAAAAGTAATAATAAAATGATTTTTTGTTTTTCATAAATTTAAGTGTCACAAACATGTTAAATTAAAGCCTTCTGCTTATATATATATATATATATATATATATATATATATATATATATATATATATATATATATATATATATATATATATATATATATTACATAAATTGTAAATTGTTTAGATAATTATATTTGAAATTCATGGTTCGATTTAAAGAAAGTAGAACTGTAATGAAACATAAAATATTTAAGAATATTATATTTTAGATGATTATTAGGGAAATAATCTTTCCTTAAATTTAATTTGGGTTAATCAAATAAAACATATACATCTCAACATAAATCAATTTAACTTGATTTAAGTGAGAGTTGGTGCTAGTAAATTGAACAATTTATGTTAAATTAGGAAATTTAAATGTTACTATTTTAAGGTACTTAGTTTTTAGACTTCTTGAATAATATAACTTGATGTGGTATGTATTGTGTTGTCTTAGTACAACAAAATGTGGAATATTGGTATAATACTTTGGAGAGATTGCCAAATTGATAGGGGTAAGTTCTTTTAGGTTAATACATTAGAAAGAGTGAATTTCTAATCATGCTAAAGATTGACAAACAACACAACAACTAATAAAATGAATGATAGTTTTGAAGTAAATCTTTTAAATTTTGAAATAATTTTTTTCCCCTTTTAGTAGACTTATTAAAGTGTTCCTTTAACAATTATATTTTGTATTCACATGATTATCATCTAATGTGCATGTCTTTAAATTCTAAGATATAACACATTGTTGCATGAACTTGTACTTAGGCCATTCACAATGTGAAGTTGTGTGAAGGAGGGGAGTAAATGAAGGCATATAGGTATTGGAAGAAGGCCAAACTTAGCACAAGAGCATCACATGCCATTATATAATTGCATTACAACATTTCTTAAAAATGTGCCCTAAATTAAATGGGAATTGACATATGTATGCAAATTTTACTACCATGAGTAGAAATGTGATATTTTATTGGCAATAAATGTATTTGTTGATATTGAGTCATGAATTCAACTTCTTGTTATAGATTAGAAAAAGGGTAAAAATCAAATGGTTTAATGTATTCTTTTGTCGATTCATACATATTTTATTATTTTGTTATTGTTTTCAACAAATTTATATTCATTAATTACATTTAGAGTTTCCCTTCCAAGTGTGGAATTTATAACTTAAAATAAAATTAGTGGGATTTTTTATTTTTATGTTGCAATGTGATTGTGCACCTTACGTTGGCTAATAAGAGAGTAGATGAAAGGAAGTGCTAACTACTTAGATTATTTCAAATCTTGTAGGTATCCTAATTCTTCTCACATGCTATTAAGAATAACGAAAGATCATGTCAACATAAGTTAAAAAAAAATACACAAATGCTTCCCTACATCCTTTTCCCATAGATGCATCTATTAATAAAAAAAAATAGAGTTACAAAGTCTTTCAAGGAGATTGGATCTCATGACCTTGTGCCTACCACAAGAAGCTCTTGCCAATCAAGCCAAGCCCCCAACCCTTAAGACTCCAACTTCAACAATCATTGCCTTTCCTAATTTTACTCATTAACCTATAATTACTTCATAATTTAAAAACACATATACATGAGTTGCTTTATACAAACAACTTGGTAAGTAATATATTATTACATTTTTTTGTATTGAAGTTATATATTAATAAACAAGGAAATGATATAGTGGTCATTTTATTAATTTTAAAAGTATTCATTTTTTTCCTCTTAATTCAATGCTTCAAGATGTTCTTTAATTATACAACCTTAATTCAAATGCAATCAATTGTCCCCTTTGTTGTTTTTATTTTAAAAAGCACATACATATTGTACTAATTTTTCAGAGAACCAAGATTGTAATAAAATTATGTTTTTTATAAATAAAATTAATTTTACTTTTTTTTTTCCCTAATTGCTTTGTTCTCTCTAAGAATCTTAATTTTGTTAGAATTGACTAGCAAGCCAAGATGTAAAGGTCAATTGAATAGCACAAAAACAAGAGAGAACAAGATAGACAAGAACAAATTGTGTTCTCACCAAGATGTAAAAATCGATCAACATACAATGTACATGAGCTTGCTGATAAAGGCAAGGCAATAGAGAAAGAGAGCACATAATAATGTGTGGTCTAATGAGATGCAAGGGCAGGTAGGAGTAGGTAGGAGAAAATAATAGATAATTCCACTAAAGGTGGATCACCCACCGAAGGTGGAATTATCATTCCACTATAAGTGGATATGAAAATGTGATAACAAGATAACACCACCAAAGGTGGAATTTCTCCTACAACCATATTCCCTAGATATACAATTCCCTAAGTGTCTCCTATGCAAATTACTATGATATGCATTATCCTAAGTTAACTTAAGTAAAGTATAATTACATGAGACATAAATTACACCAACAAATTTGATGTATCATTAACAAATTGCGTATTTCTTATTGAACTTCCCAAAATTTACAATATTTAAAAACAATTACTATGATCTTTATTAGACATTGATATGTATTATCCTAAGTTAACTTAAGTAAAGTGTAATTACATGAGACATAAATTACACCAACAAATTTGATGTATCATTAACAAATTGTGTATTTCTTATTGAACTTCCCAAAATTTACAATATTTAAAAACAATTACTATGATCTTTATTAGACATTATCTTCAAATGCATATATTTTTAATTATTAAAAAATATAAACATTTACCACTATTTCATTCTTGCAAAAATAAAAAATCCATATGGCTCACCCTACCTTACCCTACCTTATTCGATTGTTTATATAAAACCTTGAGATATAATTTCCAAATGGTTAATTTATTGCAAAATAGTCATAATGAAAATTTAAAATAATGTAAATATTATTATAAAATATGCATAGAGTTGTGGTTTTTGTCAACTAAAGCTATCCATATGCTCCTCATCAAATAATTAGTAGATTCACCTCTAAAGAAATGAATTATCATGAACACTTATAAATTTGGGTGTTTTTCTAAATAATTCAAATGTGACCTAGTATATTGCTTCAATGTTAGGGATAAAGGGGTAATTTAATGAATGTGATATGGACATTTATCAGGGGCTAATAAGCGTGCACTAAAGGGTGTGAGATGATTACAAATTATGTTCTAAATCCTCTACAAATCACTTTGCATAAGTTAATCAAAAGATTCTATTCATTGTATTGGTCTTGTTAGAATCATGAAGTTATCTTTTTTCTATATCACATATACTCTTGCATTCCATTAGAGCCTCATACTGCTAGGGTGTCTTCTTAATCCCAAGTTAAATGTAGTAAACAAAGGACGTAATTGTCACACCAAGGCCACACAAGATCTGTATAATCTTACCCATTTTTATCGAGACTAGTTAGTTATTAGACACCTTTTAAATGTAGTAAACAAAGGACGTAATTGTCACACCAAGGCCACACAAGATCCGTATAATCTTACCCATTTTTATCGAGACTAGTTAGTTATTAGACACCTTTTAGTAATGTTATGCCCTACTTAAAATCACTAGGTATCTATAGTATTATTCTATTATAATTTAGATTAATATTTCTACTACAATTGAGATGTTTGTTATTAAGGGTATTCATTGCTAGAGTTTGTGTGTAGAGGGTTTAAAGATTGAGATATATAAATGCTTTTAAATTAAATCTTTTAAATGGATGGCATATTTGTCATAACTCATCAAGGATTTCTATAAAGAGGTTTTAATGTATGGGATGACAATAAAAACTAGTTTTGAATTAGAAGTAGATATAAAGATTGCCCTTGGTTGAATTAGTACCTTATGAAAACATGTGTTATGCCATTGGTTTATTAAGAGAATCCCCAAGATTGAAATATTCTTATAATACACATGATTTAATTTTTGAAGTAGAAAGATTTGCCACTATTTATACTTGCAACAACAAAGTTCTCTTTACCCTTCAAATTTGCTAATTACTATCAAGACAAGTCACCATACTTTCCACTTCTCAAATCAACCCTTGTGAACTACTACATTGCGCTAAAATATTTTATGTAACTTTTTCAAGCTCACAAGTGAAGATGTAATATGAGATGAAGTTAAAGTGCCAAAGTTTTGATAGTTCCAACAACATAAAGGAAAGAATGTGTGCAATATCATAGAGGAACCCTTTCTAGTGTATTTTTTCCAAGGCCAATACACATAAAAATGCATGTGCTTTTATATAAAAACCCTAGTTGGACATTGTAAAAAGTGTGTAGAAGTTAAAACCTTATTTCTACCTTTTCATTGATTATTTTCATTGAATATCCTTCATTTAACATTTGAATTTGAAATATAATATTAAAAACATTCAAGTACATTGGCTTGGATTATGTCTCCTTGTTAAAAGACAAACAATCTTCAAATCTTGCAGCAGATGACACAGGCTCTCCAATTGAGTGTGCCTCAACTATGGTTTCATCTCAACCTTCCCATTTTTCAAAGGATCCAAATGAAGGTAGTGATGTCAATGTGACTTTTTTCCTATGCAGCATGCATGGTGCACCTTTGACTATATTTATTAATTAATTAAAAATTAGAATACAATGAATTTTAATTTTTAATTAATTAATAATCATGGTCAAAGGTGTATCCTATGTTGCATAGACATTAATGGTGTATGCTTTTGGATTCGATTGTGTGAGAATTTTTGCATCAACGTTTTAGATCACACTCTGCGATCCATCATCAGGATGATAGAGAGCATAAGGAGAAAAATCCCAAAAAACATCTTCCGTCAATGTATGACATGTAGTCCAAAAAAGAAAAAAAAACATTTTCTCCAACAAAATTTACCTATGTAAAAATCTATATCATCTTATATTTTTTTATTTTATTTTTCAAAATGAAGGCTCCCACTCCTCCAACAACAACATTGAACAAGTCTCTAACTGCTTCAACTCCTACCACCCCTGCCTCTACGTCTATGGGGTGTGCTGTCGTGTTTGCCTCAACCTCCCATGAGGGTTCTTTGTTGGGGTCTGGGTTTGCTCCGACCATGGGTGTTTCTCCCTTGTCTCATCCTTTTTCTATTGTTGTTGGATTTGCCCCTACAGTGGTGCTCGAGACTCATGCTAATTTAGTGGGTGAGGTGGTTCCCCTGGTCACTGTCACTGGTGTTGTAGATGTTGGGGTTGCCCCTTCAAGACCTCTTTCTACTATTGGTGGATGAAGATTTTCTTGTGTTGCCAGATCTACTGCTGCCCTTCCTCCCAAGGAGAAATCTTGTCCTCTTGCTTGTGCCAAGACCTCCCCTATTGTGGTTTGTGGTGGATAATGCAGACTTCTACCAATGTTGCGAGTTGGTGTGTAGGTTTGCTGGTCTTTGGTTTTCTCTCCCCGATCTTCATCGATGGGTGATGGATTCTTTGAAGCCCTTAGTTACTAGTAACATTAATCTTTTTTCCTGTGCCAAGGGTTTTTTTATTGCTTCTTTTGTTTCCGTTGTTGATTGTGATTTGGTTTTGAGCAAGCTGTAGGCTTGGGGTGTTCACCCTCTCTTGGTCAAACCATGGAAAGCCTCCTTTAACCCTCTTACTGAACCACTTAGTGTGCATCTAGTATGGGTTCATCTTCCCAATCTTTCCCTTCATTTTTGGGAGAATTTTTGTTTTGAAGCCATTAGCAACTCTGTGAGCCACTTCTTGAAGGTTGATGATACCACCTTCTCCATGGGTCTTTCTACTTTTGCATGCATTCTGATCAATATTGACATCTCCATGCCTCTTCTTAGGGATGTGGTTCTGATGGTGGGGGGTAGGTCGTGGACTCAGTCATTGGATTATGAGGGTCGCCCCTTTCATTGTCGTCATTGCTTCTCTACTAGTCAGTTGGCCATAGATTGTTCTCTCGCGATGTAAAGGCATCACCACTTGTTGGAAGGACGTTAATGGTGATCACCTAATTGTCCTAGCTTTCAATTCTTCCTCTGATGGCTCTTCATAGGCTACTGATGATTCCTCCTAGGATGATGGTTTGCCTCCTCCTGCTAGTGTGGTTCCTCGGGGCCCTGTGGATCCTCCTCCACCTCTTGCTACTGGTGTAGCCCCCTTTGGACCCATGGACCTTTCTCCGTCTATTGTACCTGTTCTATTCTAGCCTTCAGTAGAGGCCTTTTTGCCTTGTCAGCTTTCTACTACTGGTGCTAATAGTCTCACTAAGGGGATTGCTACCCCTTGTGTTGGTGTTCCAAATGATAGTATTGCTTCGACTGTTGTTCATCCACAGAGGAAAGATCGCTCTTCCTTGTCCCCCCAAACTCTTCCTCGAGTTGTGGGTGATTTTTCTACCCACTTTTGATGTGGGTTACTAGTTGTTTTGCTAGTGTGTCGTGAGTGGTCTATTTTGGTCTTTGTTGTTAGAGGTATGTTCCTGACTAGTTGTAAGTGGTCTTTTTGACCTGTCTTTGTATAGGGTCGCATAATTAAAAAAATGACTTTCTCATAGACTAAAAATATAGAATCGTTACATAATTAAAATTTTGATTTTCCATCCATGAAAATTGCTGCTATTCTATCCCCATTAAATGGTAGACCAAAAACATAGAAAAGCAAGGCGAAAGTGAGGTTAATTACTTACCCTTGAGTTATATCCATGGACCAGCCTGAGCGACAACAGATCTGCTGAAGGGCACTCTTCCATTCCTCAATCTCTTCTCTTGGGAATCGATCTGAATGTTTGAGAAATGATTGGTTATAGGGACTGCTCCCCTTTTCGGGATATCTAACATCAGCTTGATTTACATGATAAAATAGAGGAATGATCAAACCAGGGGTTCTCAACATTGCAGCGGCCTCCTTGAGACACCATCCTGAGTCTGCATAACCTTTGGAAAATATGGGAATGCGTATGACACTGCTCTCGATTGCACTGTTCAGACTCAACCCAATCATCTCTCCCTTTTCCAATTTTTCGCTGTCTAGAAAGACAATCAATCCTGCTTGGGTGAGAGCTTCATAAAGATGATCAACCAGAGTCTTTCTCACATCTGGTCCCCTAAAACTCAGAAATACATGATATTTCTTATCGCTTTGGAAGGCAAGTTTAGTTGTGGGAGGCTTGTATTGTTCCATCTCAAGATCTGGATCTCAAGAAAAAGGCAGCTTAATAACGCTTGAAAGGAAACAGAGGATTCGACCTAAAATTTCAGAGATTGAACTCAATCATACAAATGTTCCAAGTCCGCTCACACATTCCCATGCCTTGTCAGTTGCAGTCAATGAGCGGCACTTTTGCTAAATCTTTTCTTCTGTCATGCCAGCTTAACTGGCACGGCAGGTGGACCCGCTTATAATTGATCGAATTCAACTTTTTTGCAATATCTTTTTCTAATCTGGCTTATAAACGACAAATAGAAAACATGATCCGACCGAAACTTTCGGATCTTCTCACAAATGTTTCAACTCTGTTCAGACTTTGCTGTGCTTTATCAACTAGCAATTGTACTTTGGTGCTCAATGAATGGGTAAAATGTTATATTTTTTTTTTTGCATAAATTTGAATAGTACATGAGGTCAATTGGTAGACCATGATGTTTGTGCAACAAAGGTCTCAATGGAGAAGTGAGAGCTTCAAATTAACTATGCATCCACTTACAAGGATCCAATTATAATTGAAACAAAACTTCTAAATTGAGAAGATAATTAAGTTTCATTACCAGCAGGCTCATGTTATGTTTAAGCCAGAGAGATGGGTAAAGAGATAGAGAAGAAGATAGATATATATATATAGAGAGAGAGATGGAGATAGAGATGGAGAGTGAGGAGAGGAAGATGGAGAGGAGAGAGATGTGGCGCGATAAAGAGAGAAGGGAGAGGAATTGATAGAGATGGAAGGGAAAAATAAAGAGGGAGAGGGAGAGATAAAAAGATAAAAGTAGAGATAGGAAGTGATATTTAGAGATAGGGGAGATATAGTGGTAGAGATATAGATAACTAGATAGGGATAAAGGGATAGATTAAAGAAATGATAGGGAGATATATAGAGAGGAGAAGAGATATAGATATAAAGGTCTAAAAAGATGAAGAAAGAGAGAGAGAGGGGAGAGAGATGGATAGATAGAGGGAGGTATGCCTAGAGATATAAGGGGAGGGAGGGAGATACAGGTAGTGATGAAGATAGAGAGAGAGAGGAAGAGGGAAAAAATAGATAGAGAGATCAATGGAGGTAGATAGAGAGATAAAGATAGAAAGATAAGAAGAGAGAGAGAGAGAGAGAGAGAGAGAGAGAGAGAGAGAGAGAGAGAGAGAGAGAGAGAGAGAGAGAGAGAGAGAGAGAGAGAGAGAGAGAGAGAGAGAGAGAGAGAGAGAGCCAAATAGAGATGGAGAGAGGGTGAGAGAAATAGGGATAGATAGAGGGAGAGATACACATATTGGAAGAGATAGAGAGAGGCATAGAGATATACATGGAGAGAGAGAGAGAGAGAGGGGGGGGGGGGGGGGTTGGGGGGGGTGTGGAAATAACACTGTATATAGATACATGGGGGGAGAGAGATATATGGAGATAGAGATAGAAGGGGCAAGAGTGAGGGAGAAAGAAAGTGACAAAGACAAGTAATAGAGAGAAAGGTTTAGACTTTAGAGAGGCAGAGAGATAGAGCTGATAGAGATAGGGAGGGAGAAACAAGGAGTATGCGCATATACATTAGAGAGAGTAGAAGTAGATATATAAAAAGAGGGAGTGATGGAGAGAGAGAGAGAGAGAGAGAGAGAGAGAGAGAGATGGGAATAGAAAGAGATGGAGACATGGATAGAAAGGAGAGAGAAATATATATAGAAAGAGGGTGACAATGAGAGAGGAGAAGATAGAGAGATAGAAAGATAAAGATATAGGAAGTGATATGTGGAGAGGTAGAGAGGATATAGAGAGAGTAGGAGAGATGAAAGAAGATGAGAGATAGAGATAGAGATTGGGAGGGATAAGTAGGGTGTGCGTGTGTGTGTGTGAGTGAGAGAGATATAGAGATAGAGATAAGGAAGAAGAAATAGGGAATGTGTGTGTGAGTGAAAGATATATGGAGATAGATATAAAGAGGGATAAAAATATATAAATAAATAGAGAGGGGGAGAGAGGGGGAGAGAGGATATGGAAGTAGAGAGATATAAAAAAGAGGGAGCAAGAGGAAGATATAGATATAGTGGGAAGGATAGAGGGGGAAAAGAGAGATATATTGGGAGAGGTAAGAGAATATAGATAAGGGAGAGAGATAGTGATGGAGATAATAATCAAATGACATGCTACCCTCAGTATAACTCATCAAGGATGCACTATCCTTAAATTATTGGCATGAAATGAGTAATAAAAAAATAGTTGCTCTCTCTCTTGCTCTCTCGATCTAAATCTTTAATTTAGGTATAAAGTTGAAATTTATTTTATCATGTAAATTAAAATAAAATTCAAATTTAATTATTCTACAATAAATAAAATTTTAATAAGATAAAAAATATAAATTAAATTAATTCTAATATCTTTTAATTATTATTTGTAATTTCGTAACAAGACTTAAATATTTAAAATAAAATTTTAACTTAATAAAATTAATCCTTAAAAGAATAGTTAGAATAATTAGAATTCATTAAAAAGAAATATAGAATACGCAATAAATGAAAGTACTATTAAATGACATTCTTATCAAAAGAAAATAGTAATATAAAAAAGATTTTAATTCAAAATATAATTATTCTACAATAATTAAAATTTTAATAATACAAATGAAATTAATTTTAATATTTTCTAATTATTATTTGCAATTTTATAAAAAGACATAAATAATTAAAATAAATATTAAAGTTCATAAAAAATTATTCCTTAAAAGAAAACGAAGAAGGAGAAGAATTAGAATAAAGTTGATTCTTTCTTCTTTAATAATTTTTTCCTTTTCTTTTTAAAAACTTAAAAAACAAGATAATAAAAAAAATGATATTAAAAAATATTCTTATCAAAAGAAAATAATTAAAAATAATTTTTTCTTTTTATGATTTTTTTTTTTATCGGTAAAATGCTATTTTATTTATTATTTATAAAAGTAAGATACTACATTGCTTCAGTACACCCATTGCTGACTTTGTGACGAAAAAACCAGAGCCCAAATGCCAGATATTCACCTAAACCCCATATCCATTAAGACCACCATTCTCCCGTAATCAACAAAAAAACCAACTTCATTTGTCATGTCCGTATCCATCACCAAAAAAATGCTACACTGTCAGCGACCTATGACAGAATACAATGAAATGTTCATACAACCCAGTGTATAGATTTTCACACAAAAAACTGGAAAACCCCAGACGGCAAGCCCAAAAATAGACCCTACTCCATAATCACAGTGACATTTACACATTTACACAAAGACTTTCCCTATACACAAAGGAATAACCATTACCCTAGCCGAATATACAAAACCTGAACCAAACAGAAAACTTTTTCATTTTTGTTTGTAGAGAGTCGAAGCAAGATCAAATCCTACCACTAGTTGAGCACTAAGGCCAATTACTACCCCGAACCTGCCCATGTTGATGCTGAGCACGACCATGACTACCATTTGCATTCCTACCACCTGCATTCACCACCGAAACCAAATCCCCAACCATCCACAACCATCCTTTGTCGTAGGAGGTTCTTCAAAGAGTCCCACACAAGCACCACCTCCGCTCTCCATTCGACTCGATTAAAACTAGTCGGCCACCACATGAAGGGAACCAATTCATGAAGGTCCACCATCCATTGTTCTGCAAAATATTCACTGACATCAAAGCCTGCTCCTAGAATAGCCCATTCCAAAATCGAGTTCAGACCCACCAACCACTCATCGTCCAATATAGCCCGCACAACCCATTCCACATTCTCTGTAGAGTCCCCCAATTCTAGCCCCCATGCCACCACCATAGTCACTACATCCATATTTGAATGAAACATATGTCTTGCCTCCATAAACACCTCCCCAAACAACGAATCCATAATGTGGATGAATTCATCATCCTTAACCTTGAACAAACGCTTCATTCAGAGCAACAAAAAAAGTTCAAAAAAGCAGCCCGCGACCTGTCAGTATAAAGAGGGAAATTTGCCTCCATCATCGCCAACCACCTCAAATTGTTGCCGAGAGAAGGAATGAAATGAATGCCATAATATCCACCAGCCGCTGATTTATCGATCATCCCACATGTGTTGTCTTATCACTCAAACACATTCCCTTGTCGTTTCATAAATGCATCATAATGAGAAAGAGTGCCAATTCAGAAATCTTTTAAAAACACGGTACAAAAATCTTCCACACGAGCTTCATTGATTTCCTTAAACCCAACTGCTCATTTTGACAGAGTGTTAGCCATGCCATTTGCTGACCTACGAACATGTCCCACTCGGAAGCATTGAACATTTGCTAACTCATCCTTGATTACAGAATTTAATTTACTCAAGTGCCATGCTTGGCATTCACCCACAATAATAACATTAATGATTATCAAGGAGTCCCCTTCGATATGAATTTTGGATAAGCCCAAGGATTTAGCAAAGTGGATTGCCATTAAAGCTGCCATTCCTTCTGCAAAATTATTAGTTCCATTCTCAATTCTTTGAGCCCCGAAAGCCAGAATATCTCCCCTCCAATCCTGAGCCACAAATCCAATCCTTGATGGCCCCAGATTGCCTTTAGAGGCTTCATCGAAATTAAGTTTTACCCATCCTTCCTTTGGTTTACACCATTCTTCCTTTAGCCTACTATCGAGAATCAGATCCACTCAACTAAGCCCATTCATAGGCCTTTTATGAATATTTTTTAAAATAATAATATCAAAATATATATTTGAAATTTTTTTATCATCAAAGATTTATTTTTTAAAATTAATATAAATTTAAGCATACGACTAAGATTACTTCTATAGTCTTTGGATACTTATTTGGCTGCCTCAGGTCAATGGATTATTGAGGACAAGTTGTCTATTTTTTTCTTTAACACCCCATAGTTGATTTAAATCAAGATTGCTCGCATCCTTTGCTTTCAAATTGGTTCCCTACCTTTGGTTTATCTTGGCATCCCTCTTGGGGTGGGTGCCTTGTGGAGGGAGTTTTGGCAGGAGATTTTGGAAAATTTTTGTAAGAAGGTTACTCACTGGACCTACATATGGCTCTCAACTACTGGCAAAGTGACTCTTCTAAAGGCAGTGGTGCAGGCCAGGCCCTTATACAAATTCTTTGTGCAGGTGGCTCCTTCCAGTTTTATCAAAGACTTTGACACACTTTCTGATCAGTTCCTTTGGTCTGGTAATCTTCTTTCCTCCAAGTGGAGTTTGGTTAAGTGGGATTCTGTCTGTAGACTGAAGGAGGAGGGTGGTCTTGGACTCCAATCCACTAAGATGGTTAGTCAAGCCTTTTCTGTTAAGTTATATTGGTGGTGGTGTACCTATCAGGATGAAGCTTGGGCCAAAATCCTCACTTATAAGTACCTCTTGGGGGTCAGGGGACCTAATGTTCCTCGTTGCAGTTTGATTGGGAAGGGCTCTATGATATGGGATACCCTCTAAAAAGGGGCCAAACTTAGTAAAGATGGATTGTTCTGGATTTGTAATAGGGGATCTTCTGCTTTGTTCTGGTTAGACTCTTAGGATGGCCACCCTCTGATCATTCAGGATTTTCCTTATCTTCAATCTCTTTGGAATGGTATGGTTGCTGTTGGGTGGAGTTTAGTGGAGGACTTCAGGACTACCAAGGTTAAGGGTCAGATTGAGATGACCTTCTAGAAAGACCCGCAACTATGGCCTATGGGTGGTACTGAGGAAGATTGCTTTGACTTGGCTAGGATTTTAGCTCATCGTCCTTGTAACTACCTCATGGACAAAGATATCCTTGCTTGGAGTCGGAATCCAAAAGGGAAGTTCTCTTTTGCTTGGATAGACAACTACATGGTTATGAGAAAGTGTCTTGGTGTAAGTAGATTCAAAATAAATTCTCCTGGCTAAAATGCAATTTTTTTATTTAGCTAGTGGCCCAAAATAAATGCCTTACCTAGGAGAATTTGCGTAAGCGTAGTTTTCAAGGCCCTTCTATGTGTGTATTGTGTAATAATAGTGAAGAATGCACTTCTCATCTCTTTTTTTAGTGTCAATTTTCGTGAGATGTGTGGCATCATTGTTGGGTTGTGTGGAATCATGCTTGTGTCCATGCAACTTCTCTCATTGAGCTATGAGGAAGGCTTGGTAGACTGCCTTCAAAGTATTTTTTTCTCCAAGTTGCCTAGGTATTGGTCCCACCCTCATAATCTAGAATATTTGGTTAGAAAGGAATGAGCCTATCTTTCAGGACTCTCAGTTGGGGAGTGACTTCTTGTTGAGGAAGATTGTTAGTAGGCTTCAAGAGTCCATCTAGGCAAAGTGTGACCTCTTGGATGTTGCGACTCCCAATGACTTGGTTGTGGCTAATAATTTGATGTTGATGGACAAGGGGTTGATCCATACACGTAACAAGAAATAGAGATAGGTTTGTCAAAAGGCTCATAGGGAGGGACGGTGGCTTCCTCCTCTTGAGGGATTTTTGAAAATCAATATTGATGGTTCCTCTAGGGGAAACCCTAGTCACACAAGTATTGGTGGTATCAGTCGGAGTGGAGATAGTGATGTGGTGTTCTTCTTCTCCACCTATATGGGCCAACACTCTAATAATCTTATGGAGGCTTTTGCAATTCTTTATGCGATTGAGAGTGGTTGCTCCTTGGGCTGGAAAAATATTATCTGTGAGTCTGACTCTCACATATTGATTGATCAGCTAAATGACTAGCATTTGGACAATGTTCACTAGTAGTTGACCTTAGTGGTTAAGAAGATCTTTAATCTTCATTGCTTTGGTTGATCATATTTCTTTCTATCACATTCCTCGGGAAAGGAATAGAGTAGCTGACTGTTTGGTTAAGTGGGCTTCTGAAGGTTTGGATAGGTGGGATATGGATAGTTGAGAGTTTCTTTCCCATGAGCATACAAAGACTTTGGGTAGATTAATCATGGATGACAAGCCTAGTTTGATTCTCTTTCTTCTGGGTTTGTTGGCTTCTTGGTGTGTCTATTTGAGGGATATGCCCTTTTGTTTTGTACTTTATGTTTCTTCTGAATAAATTTTACCCCTTTTTTCAAAAAAAAGATTACTTCTATCTAATGTAGCATCCTTCACCTTAATTTTGAACCATTGATTTCATTTTGCACACAATTTAATTCAAAATAATATGGATTGTGGATTATATTGCAGAAATCTTAGGTATATATTAATAAACATATCTATTTTATAAAATTTTAAATTCTTTCATCAAAAAATTGTTTGAAAAAAGAGATTATACACCCTATTTTTATATTTTTGAAAGGATATAAATTATAATGTAAATAAAAAAAAATAGTTATGATTGAATTATATTTATAATATGTATAAAATACTTCACAATCTATTATAATTAATGGAGGGTTTCAGCAACAATGGTAATTAATATTTTACTGGTACAATAAATTTGTCTTTATTGGTATTTTTTGAAGAATTATACAAGGGTTGATGGTACATGAGGAACAAATTGGTAGGGAGAGGCAGGGGTGAAATGAAGAGGCGAACAACTGGGATTAACAATGGGAATTTCCTTAGACTAGAAGATGGGGAGATGACACGGAGTACGCATTACCAATGGAGGATCTCTGGGCTCGAGCAAGCAGGGAGATGGAGAAGTTTAGATAGACTCAACCACCTCCGCAATTCCTAACAAGGAAAAATCAAATCCCATTAGAGTGGACACACAATTTTAGGAGAACATATCATCGATGGAAAATGGCTGTAGCTATTCTGGCTCCAAAACGACATGCCTCCATATGATGCCGAAGGCATACCATGCAAGTACGACAAGTCCATGAGAGCGACGTTCCTGGGACCCACAGATGACATGGAGGAATTCACGGCTGCGATGACGTGGATGATGTTGTTGTTTTGCGTTTGATGGAAAAACTTGCTCGTGGTTAACATTTTCCCGACCGTTGTCACCGCGATGCGACGGTTGATGGTTACATTGGGCGAGGCGGTTAACATACCGCCGGGCAAGCGTTTTACATTTTTGGTGACCGCCAATTTTGATTTTATTTTTTTTTAATGGCCACGTGGCCAAAAAAAGGCTAACCCGCTTTATTGCGTCCACTAGTTGACTAACATCGGGTGGCGGTCACGTGTTATGGGCATAGTTTTGAATTCATTTTAAAAAAAATTTTGAATGAAAACTCGATTTCATGAAAATTGAAAATATATTTCATCGGGTAGCTGCATGCAGAATGCACTGGTGGAGGTGAAACAAAATATTCAACCGTGTAAATTCAGGCTGTAAATTCATGTCCCTGGTTGAATCACTGAGCGAAGGAGCTACACTTCAATTGTAGTTATAGGTATGCATTCTCAAAATATGTGTGGCTCCGAAGGGGAGGAGAAAAGCCGATCGCATGCATAACCCAAGTTGTCTGGGTATATTGTTATTCCTATTGTTATCGCCTGTTAACACACGGGTTTTTTTTCATGGGCAGGGAGGAGGTATTGTAGCGTACAGGAGGTGGTACGATTGAACATTGTTGTGTAGGGTTATGGCGCCATCAGTAAATTCAAACCCTAACAGATAAAGATAGTTTTATGATTCCTTCGTCAACCCTGTGTTTGAAATTGTAAATTTTTATATCATTTTTGTATCGTAGAGGTGGTTGTGAGTGTGCCCTCGGGAGGTGTGAAGAGGACAACGATTTGAGTGGAGGCTTAGGCGGCTACGGTAATTTGAAACCCTAAGATATTCAATAATTTTTTTTTCATTTTCTCTATCATTTTGTGTTCTATCTGTGAAAATTTAGGCATCATTTTGCAGCATGGTCGTGTCAGGATACCAAGGGTCCCTGTTTGATTGTTGATGGCTGATTTTTGGGTTTTTGTTGAAAACCGTCAAGGTTTGCATTGTTTGTTTGTGTTTTGGTGTGTGTTAGTATATATATATGTGTGTGTGTGTGTGTGTGTGAATATGAAGCAATACACACACACATACACGGACACTCACAGAGAGACACAAACACACATAAACATGTCTACTGTAATACAGAGGAAAACAACAGAATAAAACATAGATAAAAGAAACTATGGAAATATTATGCTCTGTTTCCATTATTCACAGGTGCTCATTAGATAAAAAAAAGAAAACCTACATTCCCATAAATCCCCCTTCAACAATGATCCAGAATAGATGGAGGCTGCTTCAACAAGGAGCCCTTCAATAATAATGTTTTCGTTTGCGCATTAGTCTTAATTTTTCCACGTCAGGCAAATAAAAAACATGCCATGTTTGCTATCATCAAACAAACAACATATCAACTCCTAATTGTCAGCAAACAACAGATCAACTCCTAAACAAGAGCAGGTCACACATAGTCAAGGAATGGTTGCATCAACCAGTCAACAACCTGATTTTGAGGAGTCTGTTTGCATCAAAAGGCAAACCATAACATGCAAACGAGGTAGTACCATGTAAAAGAAGCTCAATTTGAAACAAAACATTTTACCTTGCTTTGTCTTTCATGTAGCTATTAGGTTCCTGCCACTTGTATTTGCATATATATTTATTCTCGGACATGTATGTTGATGCATGTCATTGGTACGATATGTCCTATTTGGAGCCAAAATAGACGCATGTCATGTATGTCGATTCATTTCATTGTTACAATCTCTTTTTGAAGGCAGAATAGACATGACACAAGTTCGAAGCACCTAATCACACTCGAAAATTGCAGAATAAACATATATGCAAATATATGTGGGAGGCTATGTGTATTGTGGCTCCACAGTGGACGTATCGTACCAACAACATGCATCAACATACATTTCCAAGACATGCATACCATGGCAACTTCTCGTGGTGCTCTGACCCATGGTATGTGATGTGGAGTTGTTGTTGAGTTTTCGGTTTTAGTCCTTGGCGCCCACGCAAAATTATGTGGACATGGCGGATGTCGGAGGATGGCTACGACATGCTTCGTGGTTACCGCCGATTTATTGTGCATAACACGCACATTAAAAGCTTGTGAATGAAGGAATTGTGTTTGGATAGCATCCTGGCAGGAAGAAGAGGCCGCAGGTTGCAAAACTTGGTACTTTTGTCAGAGAAAAAACTAGTGTGAAACTCAAGTTACTCTGGCAGTGGGACGCCTCTATTGTGGCTGCAAAAAATAGAATGGGGGGATTAACACCCCGTGTTTGTGGTAGGTTTTTAATTGTAGGTTTTGCATTTGATGGCTGCTTCTGTCTAACACAACGCTATTAGTCTGTACGATTTGTCTATTTTGGAACCAGAAGAGATACAACCTCTCCGACAAATGGTATTGTGTGCTAGTGACATGTTAACCAATTGCATCCATTGAATGTAAAATATAGTGTAAAACGTGTGACTAAGCTGCGTGTTAGTTAGACCATAGCGTTGATTTTGAGTTGGAATAGAGGTGTCTGTCCTTGAGTGCACAACAACAGTACGAAAATAGGTGGTTGATATAGACAACTTTAACACAGCTCTGGCACTATGGCAAATGGACAGATATAATATAGGTGATATAAATTACTTAGTGGTAGTTTATATTGAATGTTAAACTGCATTTTCATATATGAACATGTAGGTTCCTTTTATGTCTTTTGAAATGCATGTACTTCCCAATGTAGACTACCAATAACATTAGTTATCCATGCAGGTTGTTGATTTTCAAGGACTATTGAGTAGTCCCCCGACAAACGTCCAGACGTTCCTAGGTTGTTGCTCTGTCTCCCTTGTTTAATACTACTTGCACTATAATGTCCCCTTATTAATAATCTTTGGGCTTTTGCAACTTTTTGAAAGGCGCTTCTTATATATATATATATATATATAGTTTTGTTGTATATGATTTTTTTTATGCGGTATAAATGTATGTATAAATTTCAGTTCTTGATTATGTAATATTAATGTCCTTACTTTTACTGAATTTGACAATAATGAAAATGAACAATGCAATTGGCTGATGCATTATATTATATGCTATAGATGCACCATATTAGACAATAAGATATAATTTTCGAACCTAAATGCAGTACGATTTTTATTTATGGATCTTCGAGTCATGAAACTAGTGTTGAATATGTGAACCAGAAATCCTGATTCTTGCGAACTATGTGTTATAAATTTGTATATATTCTGTTGATTTGCATGAGAGTGTTAATGTTCATCCTAGTGTATTTGTATTTCTAGATTATTGATGTTTGTGATGTTTGAGAAGTACATGTGTTTGACGATCCAACTCCGATTTGAAATGTGATTTGGGCTTCTGTTTGAGATGTCTCGGGTTGGCACGACGAACTCCTCATGTGTCTATCCTTCAGATTGTTTTTTTCTTTTTTCTTTTCATAACTTAAGAGTATGTTTTTAATAAATAATACTATTCCCATGTCAACAAAGAGATGGAAGCTTTAGAGTAGACACTCGTTTAAAAAGACTTGTGTCTTTCGAAAAATGAATTGGAGGTCTCTGTACCCATTAATTATCGTCAAAGACTTTGTTAATGGTAATGAATTGCTATTTATTCTCTGACGTAGATTGACCATCTTAATTGCTGCACACTCATTTTACAACATCGATTTTGCAATTAGTGGTTGCGATTGACTAACTTGTCAGTAACACATTGTAGGAAAGGTCCGTTTTGGAGCCGGAATAGACACAGCCGATCCGTTAAGCGTGTTTTGCATCCTTCATTATCAATCCTTAAGAAAGTCTAGTTTTTGTGTTGTATTTTGGATGGGGAGAAGACAAGAAGCCTTTTTAACAGCGTTGGCGATGGATCATAGTCATTATTTCATTGCAATTGCAACCAAATATGTTCTAGAGTGGAATGTCATGGATAGTTTATGGCTAAACTGTTAGCTAGGTTTTACATAACATAGGGACATGCTGACTTTGTATTGGAATGTGGGCATAACCGATCGTGTGTTGGCTGTGTCATTTGTAGTGAATGTGTGGTGTTATTGATAGTGTGACAAATATGAATTGCATTTTTGTTATGTTTCAGTTCAATCATGTCAATTATGTTGCGAAAAAGGTTGAGGGAAAATGCTCATCTTGATTATGGGTTGCTGGAGCTAAAGGCATATGATCTCCTGGGAGCTGGCCGCGTTCGCTTCCCAGTGATACATGACATTGGCCTGCCTATAAGCTAAGTAGTTTTAATGGATTATGTAACATGTAGTATTGCTTGGTGTTGTAACTGTTAAATGCTTGTGACTAGAGAACTAATTTGTATACCTAGGAGAGAGGTGGGCTCTCATATGCGGGACGAGTTCGACATTCATATCTGAAAGATTCAGGAGTTGGGTTTTCACATCTGGGAGTAGTTGAGGATTCGAATCTGAAAGAGTTGGGAGTTGGGCTTTCAAATGCGCGACCAGTTGGAGATTCAAATCTTAAAGTTTCAGGAGCTGGGCTTTTGTATCTAGGACTAGTTGAGGATTCAAATCTGAAAGGGTCAGGAGTTGGGCTTTTAGATGCACGACAAGTTGGGGATTCAAATCTGAAAGATTCAGGAATTGGACTTTCACATCCACGAGTAGTTGAGGATTCAAATTTGAAAGAGTCAGGAGTTGGGCTTTTGGATGCGGGACTAGTTGGGGATCCAAATCCAAAAGAGTCAGGGGATGGGCCTTTAGGTCAGGGACTAGTTGGGGATTCAAATCTGAATGAGTCACCAATCGGGTCTCCAATTTTGAATCCACTGTCAAGTTGGCTTCTCAGTGATTGCACAACCACACTGGTAATTATTTATCATTGCATTATATATTTTTTCCATCATTGCATGGCATGGTTGGTGGAAGTTGGGATTTATAAGTGGAAATGTAGATATATACACGGGCATAGAATGGATCGATGATGTGTGCTATTTTATTGAACAACATTATGATAGTGGCTGTACTAGTGAGGAAGATGAGGCCATTAGAAGTGTAGATGAGGGCGATTATACTGATGCTCGAGGTGGTGAGAGTGAAAAAGGGGACATTTGTACCAAGCACGAGGTGAGCATAGAGTAGGAGGCCAGCGCTCGTGAACAGGAACAAGGAGGGGCGAGTAACAAGGAGGTCCACTATTAGTTATTATATGTTGGATTATCTTTACAATGCTTGATTAGTGCAAAATTGAATGTGACTCTTTGTCTTTGTTGGCTGTGTGCAACAACAGGCCTATCACAAAAGAGAACATATTAATGGCAAGTTGCACTACTTTTGTCTCTTCTGTTATTGTTCCCAAAATGGAGGTCGTCAGTTTTGGGATATAGGGAGGCTTAATATGCATAGAGCCAGAGAACATCAACTAGCATTTTTGGGGATTGCACGATGCATTCGTCAACAGTGTGGAAGTGGAAAGCACATCGTTGAATATAGGAAGAAATCGCCGTTGGAGTTGAAAAAGAGGGAGTCTAATATTGAATACCAAATGGGCGTACGATGCAGTATGCAAAAAAAATGTGTCACTGACCGGGTCTGTATGAAATATGGCAAGAAAACACATGATGAGCTTCCTACCAAATGGAAGGAAGAGATAAAGGAAGCAATACGAGTGTACAACAGCAGTCCGATTAGGCAGCTGAGAAGGAAGAAGCTTTTAGAGCTACTGCAAAGAAAGAATATTGCACTAGAGGTAATTTTTTAGTGATCGTATTTTTTTGCAGTTTACTAAATTCCTTTAAACATGTGAAGAACAACTTATTGACGTATCCTATCTTGGTGCCCAAATTTTAAGTGACAGTGCAAGCCATGGCGAGGAGGTTCTGTCATCGAAGGCTAGTCATGAAACACACGTGCCAGTCAATGAGGCTGCATCTGTTTCGTTGGGGAAGCAAAAAAAGAAGAATGCTGCAAAAAAATCAAGGTCGGCTTCAGGTCATCAAACAAAAGAGGGTGCACCTGTTTTGTCGGGGAAGCAAAAAAAGAAGAATGCTCCGGAAAAAAGAAGGTGGACTTCACATCCTGAAACAAACGTGCCAGTCAATGAGCCTGCATGTGATTCGTCGAGGAAGCAAGAAAAGAAGAATGTCACAAAAAAAACAAGTTTGACTTCAGATGATGCGACATGTTTGTCATCAAAGGTGATTGTCTGTTGGCCTGTGCATATGTGTGTTTTCATTGCATGGTATGCTTTGCACTGCATTGTGTAGTATGTTGACTATTTTGTCCATGTCATTGTAGGCTGATGGTGTCCATGGAGGGAGCATGGACTGTCCCGTGGTAGTGGATGACACAGAACACAATGTGTGCAAAAAATTAAGTCAAAAATCTTGGGCATTTGTTATGTATAAGTCCATTTCGTCAAAGAAGCGGAAGGAGAAGTCAAAAGAAAAATTGGGTGCATGCAGTGCCGAGAAGATTGCGTAGCAGTCTCCTGAGTTGGGGCACACGATGGACAATACAAGCAAAGAACAGTCAATGCAGTTGCCTGATGACACTGTGTGTAGTGTTCCTGAAAAACCAAGTCCAAAATCTCGGACGTCTGTTAGGAGGAAGAAGCTAAATGAGATGACGATTGAAAAACTGAATGCATGCAGTGGCGAGACAATTGCAAAGCACTCTCATCAACTGGGGCAGAGGTTGGAGGATAGGTGCAAAGATGAATAGGTAATGCGGTACCATTGTGCATGACATGTAGTGCTATATCATGACATGGTGTGTTATACTATACAGTAACTCTTTTTTCATGTAGCTGGCCATGGTATTGGACGAGAAACTTCAGAAGTCTATTTCGAGGGAGAAACTGAAGGAGACAGTGAATGGAAATTTGAGTGCATGCAGTGGCGAGAAGATTGCAGAGGAATTCACTCAACTGGGGCAGACATTGGAGGATAAGAGCAGAGATGAACATGTATTGGGCTCTTATTTTGGATAATAGGCAGTGAGGGGCAATGTTATACTGGAGCATTTTTTATGATGTTGTGGTTTGTGTCCATTATCTGTGTTCCTGTTATTGCCTTAGTCATGTTAAATTCATCAGCCTTAGTCCAGTAGTGTTCATAGGTGTATGGGTTTAATGTGTACTTACACTCCTATACAATGTGTCACGTTTTGCAGCACAATCCAATAGAAACAAGCATTGAGAAAGAGTCTGGGGGAGATGATGATGGATGTACAAATGCAGACCGTGACCACGATGGGGGCAACGGGCCGGGAGAGACAACTGCTCCGGTACTGTTGTACTGCATTGCCATGAATTCATTTGACTATGTTTGATTGAGATGTCTAAAGAATTTTATTTAAGCGACCGTGTCCACTCGTTACTGATGCAGGCAACCATGGAAGACAAAGAAGAGTGCACCAATGAAGATGCTCATGCTGTTGCTGTTGGAGTTGAAGTCCACCTACTCCTGGATGGGGCAGTGGTTGGGGAAGGCGTTGTTGATGGCCTGGGGAAGGGTGTAATGTGTCATACTATTACACTCCCATGACATTGTGCTAAAGTTCGCATCGTCAAAGTCTTTGATGCAAATGCCCAGCTGCCTTTCCTAGGTCCTTTCGCCGATGTCTTGTCGGATTCCCTAAACTCATGGGTGGTGTGGCCCATTGAAGACCTGGTTTGTTCCCCACCCTTGGTAAGTTTCAAAGATGACAAGATCCCTTCCTCTGTCTTCTCGTTCCATCCTTTACCTTATTTCAATGGAATGAAATAGGCAACACTCATATGATGTCGTTTGTATGTGGCAGGATAAAGTTGCTGAAATTGTCCAGCCACAAAAAGAGGATGTTAAACGCAGCCTTGTGATCAGACGGGTAAGTCACAGGCTGCAATCACTTGGCATCACCCCTCCCGAGTTGCATAAGAATGAGAAGAAGTGTAAAGCATTTTATGGTGCCGTCAACTCCATTGCACAATCCAGACAGCGGAGGCGATAATATTCTTCGATCATAGTTGTTGTTCCTCTTTCCAAATATTTAGAGTGAGATACCGTGGTGGAATTTTAGTCTTGATAGACTTTATTCAAATGGGATTTGGAGATGTTATATTGACATGGATTTTACCTTAGCATAGTTTAAACCCTCTAAATTATTGTTTGTTTTAGATGAATTGTACATTATTATTCAACCTTTCCTGCTATTTTAAGCAAAATAACTGTAAAGGCTTGATTTGTTGGACTCTTTCATGGTGATCCTGCACCATCAACTACCCTTTAATAACTTCACAAACCTTTTTTTGGTGTGCAACATTTTTAATAATGATAGTGGATGGTACAATAAAGTCGTTTACTGTTCAACTTTTGTTCAAGGTCTCTTATATATTGCATATGCATAGGTTTGGTTATTGCGTACCAATAGGGTCCCTGCAACTCTTTTACGTATACAGATGAAGTGGAATGTTTGATTGAAATTGTGAACCATGTGCTCTTTCCACTGTAGCTTATGACAATTGAATATACCATTGTTATTGTTTGTTTTTGAACAGTGAATCTGAAATGAATTAACAACAAAAAAATAACCGAAAAAAAAAATCTATTAAATTACACCAGACTTCCGTTATAGTTTCATGGCATATGTCTAATAAGTTGGATGCAGGATGAGGAGTGCTGACTGATGGAGTTATCTTCCCAAAACATGGATTCCCAATTTGTAGGTAACATGCCACCCAAGTGCCCAGTTTAGTGAACACGTTAACTTTACTGAACACGTTAACTTTTTGTATCATGCATAAAGTTATTGATTCCAAAAAATGCAACAGATGGCAGTTCCTTTCTTGTTGGCATAAACTATTGTTTCCTGCATTTTTCATGTTCTCTTGCCCACCTGTCTACAGATACTTATTTTTGGCATTGTTTGTAGGGATGGCAATGGGAAGACCATAGACAGGAAAAAGAAAGGGTGTCGAAACATTTGTTCCGCAGAACGGAATGCCTGCTACGAATTCAAAGGCGAATGGGACGGCTGATGTTCTCACCTCCAATAATGGTTTAGGGAAGTCTGCAAGACAACCACTACCGCCCTTTGCAGATTGGAACGATGGGATGGAAACAATGAAGTTTCATGCCATACAAGTAGAACTACTAATGCAGAAGGTCGAAATGGCCCACACTGAAAATGAAAGGCTGAAGGGGATTGTTTCTAATCTTGAATGGAGACTCACTGAAGTGAAAAGGAGATGCACTGAACTCAATAAGAAATGCACTGAACTCAATAAGAAATGCATGGAACTCAATAACAAGGTCATCGACTTGGATGATAAGAATACGGACCTTGAGCTAGAAGTGCGTGGTTTGCAGATGGCGAATGAGAGATAGGGGGTATTTCATGAGGCGTGTGCTAAAAACAACAAAATCATAAGTGACCAGATGCAGGGGATGCTAGATGTTTGTGTGCAATGCGCTTAGTACTGGAAACAGAGGTACGCAGAGGTGTTTGCCTTTGTAACCGATGAAGATGATGGGAATGATGTGCCTCCCCTTACTCCGACCACTGGGGGAAACAAAAGTCATTTAAATTCTCAACCTCTACCTCTATAATAGGCTTGCACTGTTACGAAAGTTTTCCTGTTCAATAAAACATCAGCAGTGGTGCAGACTTTTTGTAATCAGACATATTCTTTCATTTAGGAACACACTTTGTATGCTTCATGAATGGTTATTTTCAATAAACTTGATTGACCGAAGTTTTTCTTTCTGGTTCTTTTCTTCGGTAGCCCTTCTTGAACTAGTTGTAAAAATATATTAATTGGCCTTGGCACCTTGTAAAAAAAAATTAAAAAATAAATAAATGTGACTGACTTCACTTAAACATCTATGGTTAATGATTGGTTTGTTGTACATTTTTTCATGCTTTCTGAATGGTTCTATGTGACTTTTCTACACGTCTTCTATGATGAATTGTTTTCGCACTTCTCTTAATAAGTTAATATGACTTCCCAATCAGTGTTCGCAAACCAAGGGGGGTGAATCTATACTTGAAACCTAAGTTTAGGTTAAAAGTTTTTTTATAGCGGATTTAAAAGAAGCACTAATTGTATGATGGCAATTTTTTTTTATAGACTGAAAAAATGCTTATTTATAAATGATGGATAAACTGAATCACAAGTACATAAGATAGACTGCTCAATGACTATTATTCTTCATAAATATTAAATATAGATCAATGAGTATTAACTATTAAAGCTTTACGACATGAAAGGTCTATAACTATTAATCTTGCTTGCAGTCTTTGCTTGTCTTCATCACTTTTTTTTCATATAGCCTCTTATATGTAGAGTCCTCCCTCAACAGAAACTCTATTTGATCTTGATTCAGTTTAGCCACATCTAAGTTTAGTTTGCTAGTGATTCTACGGTCAATCTTTCCAACTTGTTGTATCATCAAATGTCCAAAAGCTTCTTCTCTATCAACCACTGTGGGTGAGTATCTTTACGATAGATAGCCCATTGTAGAAGAGCTTTCTGATCTAGAGGCTGCGTCTATTTTGGCTCCGAAATAGAACTTTCATACAACATGTTAGAGGAAGGTTAGTCAATCACAGCTGTTAATTGCTCTCATATGCGGTGTAAAACGCGCGACTAACACGTGTGTTAGAGTATCTTTACGATAGATAGCCCATTGTAGAAGAGCTTTCTGATCTGGAGGCTATGTCTATTCTGGCTCCAAAATAGAACTTTCATACAATGTGTTAGAGGCAGGTTAGTCAATCACAGTCGTTAATTGCTCTCATATGTGGTGTAAAACATGCGACTACCACGTGTGTTAGTTAATCCGTATTGTCGTTTTTGAGCTAGAATAGACATGTCCCAAAACGAAAAGTCCGCCAGCCAGTACTGCAATCAAAACCATTAGTTTCGCATGTTAGTGAAAGGTTAGTCAATCAAAACCATAAATGTTGCATGTTGGTGCAAGGTTAGAGTCATTCGCAGCCGTAAGTTTCACCTGTTACTGACAGATTACTCAATCGCAACAGTAAGTTCTGCATGTTTGTGACATGTTAGTCAATTGCAACCGTTAGTTTCACATGTTTAGGACATGTTAGTCAATCGCAGCCGTTAGTTTCGCGTGTTTGGGACATGTTAGTCAATCACAGCCGTTAGTTTCACGTGTTTGTGATAGGTTAGTCAATCACAACTATTAGTTTCGATGACGTGTTAGTCTAGTAAAAGTTCACCAGCCACTATCGAATCACAACCGTTAGTCTTTTAAATTACAACTTAATGTTTTGATTAAATAGATTCTATTTAATATTTGTCGTAATTCAAAATGTAATTCCAAATAGTATTTATTCCATACCTTATGTAATTCCAAACACTATTTATTCCATACTTTTGTCAATTGAAAAGAATATCTATTGAATGTTTTTACGAATTCAATATAGAATCTTTTCAATATCTTTTTCCATTCCAAATAATACTTCTAGAATGATTTTGAAAAAGCATACTCATCCACTACAGTTTCAGATTCTAAATCGTCCATTGCAGTTTCTGATTCTAAATTGTCCAATACAGAATCTGATTTTAAAGAATACTTAGAGTATTCATTAAATACTTTTGATAAAAAGACGTTCTTCAACAAATGTTTTTTCAATCTCCCTTAAATGTTTTTTCAAAATGCTCGTCATCAACTGCAGATGTTAGTTTCGCGTTTTTGTGATCAGTTAGTCAACTGCAGCCGTTAGTTTCGCATTTTTTGTCCATAGGTTAGTCAACCACAATCGTTAGTTTCGCATTTTTTGTGATAGGTTAGTCAATCGCAGCCGTTAGTTTCGCATTTTTGTGATAGGTTAGTCAACCACAACCATTAGTTTCGCATTTTTGTGAAAGGTTAGTCAACCGCAGCCATTAGTTTCACGTTTTTGTGATAGGTTAGTCAATCTCAGCCGTTAGTTTTGCGTTTTTGTAATAGGTTAGTCAATCTCAGCTGTTATTTTCGCATGTTAGTTATAGGTTAGTCAATCGGCCTTCAGGAGATCAGGGCCGCAACAATTCTAGCTCCAAAACAGACCTTTCATACAGTGTGTTAGTGATAGGTTAGTCAATCGAGACCGTTGTTGCAAAATCGACGGTGTAAAACAAGCGACTAACTTTTTGGAGCCAGAATAGACACGTCTGTTTAGAGAAAGGATTATATTTATTAGATTTAAATTAACATATGAAGTGTATTGCTTTGTAGACAGATAAAGTGCATAGAGACAAACATATAAATAGCAAACATAACCGAGACAAACATATAAATTGTAAACATAACCGAGACAAACATATAAATGGTAAACATTCGAGACAAACGACGTTCAAAGATCGACTATGTAAGCATAGAAATTAACTATTTTATAAATAATAGCATAGTCATACAGGAGCAGTTATACAATTTTAATTAGAGGACCTCCTCTATGATGGGAATCTACTTTGTATCCTCACAAACCTCCCTGCTGGTCATGGACTACCATAACCCGTGAAAATGGGGGTGTAGTCCATAATAAGCAAGTTCCATGGAAAGAATGCCATCACATCCTTGATACTGTCATCGAAGTATGGCACTAGGGACTATCCATGTCTCCAATGGGGTCTATCAGCATAGATTATGTGAATCCGAGGGAGAGTGACTGACCAATATGCAAGGGCGAAATACACTGGCCATAGTCGCCTATACAAAGCGACCGTCAACGGAGTCGACAATCTGGCAAAGGAGATTACGTCTTCTATGTGGACCATGTACATATTGTCCTCGCTATAATGAGTTCCCATTCGAATGGTCCACTCAGTGGCTTGTCTTGGAGTTATTGTTCGAATAATATCAGAAACAATGATATCTGACAGCCGCTGAAATAAGGCAGACTCCTCGTCGTTCTCTGCCAACCTCTCTAGCAGTTTGTAGATACATACGATAAGAGTGTTAGTAATATAACTATAGCATTCAAGAAATGTAAGACATAAGAGTATCAAGCACTCAAAAAATGCAAGACATAATCACACCATAAGAGTATTAATTATTTAACTAGAGCATTCAATAAATTGAAGACATAAAAGCGTAATACTGAAAATTAAGTTGCATAAAACCTGCGCCTGTCACCCGACATGTATGTGAATGCCTTTTAGTGATAAAATAGGGCGAAAAAACAATGGACCTGCATACAAAGATACATTATAAAAGATGGTTAGGGATAGTTATAGTAAACAGTACAACACAACTACAATAAACAAAGTTGTTCCATATTACACAACAGGTTGAATGAAGAATGGCTAAACATCAACGGACATCAAACACATATATGACATAGTTACAAACAGAAAGCTTGATCTGAACAAATAATACCAAAATTAGTATCAGCGAGGATCACTATGTGATCCCTCTCCATGTAAAAGACCAACAAAATCCAATCACCGACGAGGACTCCTATGGCCAGGTGTTGAGGGGGTGCCGAACATTGTCACACATAAGCATGTATCACTTTCACCGATTACAAGACACAATGACTAAATAAACGCGTGCAACATTCATATGTTTAGAAACCACTTACAGGTGGCACTAGAGTACCAACCTGTATGAGAGACAACCGATGCAATGGCAAGGACATGCGGTTCCCGTGCTTGGTCCAATTGCCTCTTTCCCCTTCTCCTCCTAGAAGTCTCAAAGGGAAACTCAAAGGTGAGAGGCTGTTGCACATCATGACAGGATTTCACTCCTACTACTATGCCTATGTTGCCACCGATTGCGACGACGGACCCGACTTGCATTGAACCAAGGCCGCATACGTTCGGTGGTTGTATTGGCTGGATCGGTAGACGATCTAAAATCAAATGACATGGCACCGGTATTCTGAAGATCAGCCATGAACCTATCCAGACAACCTACAAATGCCATTAGTTTATTGCCTAAAGCCAACATTGTTTGCGACAATATGTTTAACTTTCTGTTTGCTTCGTTCCACATTATGGTGTCCACATCCTCTAAATTTGTATGTGCATTAGAAATGGTATCGACGACAGGTTCAAGTGTTGGGTTTTCATTAGTATTAGCAGATGTTGGAGTCGACATACAAATAGGATTTGTATGAAACAAGATCTTAGGGTGAAGTACACATCTTTTAAGTTAGCAAAAATCAACATTCACGAACATCCACTTACCCAGAACACGTGAATCATGGAATGAATTGTTCATCATTGCAAAAACCTTCAACGCATGCTTGCACATGTTTCCTTGCAAACTCCACGGACATTCACAGATGTAGAAGTGATCCCCAAATTTCCTAACCACATACCAGTTGCACGAGGACTGACTTTTCACCCAGTACCATCCAGGAGTAGTGTCATATGGAACACAATCGGCATCAGGAATTGCCTTTGCCCTCTCCATACTAGTTTGCAAATGTGTCAGCCTATAGTTTTTGATAAATCCAAAATGCTGCAATTCTTGCTTATGCTAGTAGAATGGTTCCACTTTATACACAAGTATAAAATATAGATTGTCCATCCTCCTCGAGCACGTCTTTAATATCATCTCTTAGGTGCAGTGACTTCAATTTACCATGGTATGATTCGATGGCATTATTTGTGTCCTGGTTAGCATGAGCAAAATTCCTAAAGTTTTTTGCCCACATAGCTGGCAAAAAAAAATAAAAATTGAAATAAAGTAATTAAAAATAGGAGTAGGATGTCAACTACCAAATGACAAGCAAAACGGGTGACAATTCATAAATCCACCACTCGAATGTAATGTCGAACTCACCGATACGGCCTTCTCCTTGACACCATGTGCTATAGAAGTACTCTAGAAAATGTGGCTAATCACTAAATTTGGCAAAGAAAGTGTGCAGCTCCTCCACAGTGCTCTCTTCACTTTCATGCATTGCCATCATTATTGCCCCTAGATGGTGAAAAATGTCCATTTCTCTTTCCTTCATTGCATACTTGTATACATTCTTCAACCATGCTCGACGCACGTGCCAAATACAAAGTATGACATGACATTCAAAAATAGTCCTGTTATGAACAAAACATTTAATTGGGCTGAGCCGGGAGCATGGTCATCTAAAATAAAACATAAAGCAGCGTATCATACTGTTTGATTTCATATAGACAAAATATCGCTCTTGCACTTACTCTATGGCTTGAATCTCTGCACTCGCATCATGCGTGATAAATGCATTGATCCTCCAATCAAGCCTCTTTTCCTTTCCTCATCTCCGCAACTCCATCAACCACACCTGGATATCCTCGATCTTGTTCCTTGATGTCACAACCCATGCAATAGGCACCCCTGATTGTTGCTCGTCGAAGATGAGACATGAATACAATTGATACTATTTTAAACAACAAACAAGAAGATCATGACCATCCATAGATCAAATGGGCTGCATGATAACAGGTTAAGTTCGAAGAGACATACCCCGTATTTGTTTGTTGCGAATGTCGAATGCATTGAGATGATTGAGTCATGCGAGAATCATACCATCATGTCAAGCATCCAAGCCATTTGTATTCCCATAATGAAAGGTCTGTCGGCACCTTGTGGCTACTGGAAAAAAAAAGAAATTTGCCTCATCCTGTTTTTTCCATTCTAAGATGCTAGTGGCATCGTGCATATGCTTTCGTGACCGAATAGAATGGACCCTCGTCACCGCGTTGATAACATCCTTGCGTGTCATGAATGAATCTCTCTTCTTCAACATGTCATGAAAAACGAGATCATCAAGATGTCTGTCCACAAGAGCATCAACGCTCACATCCATCAACAACAACCTCTCTATATATGCTTTGCATTCATCGGAAAGGTTTGGTGCAAATTGAGAGCGCAGCTCATTGCTGGTATCATCGATGCCATGACAGGCTTCACCATTATTGTCTACATGCAATAGTTGCTTGAATATCAAGATGGCCACATCTGGCCTACCATATAACACCTTAACAATGAAGTGGCATGGACAACCTCTTTTTTTTCTGATATGCCCACGCGTGCTTCTAATTCAATGACTTCTTCTTGTTGTCTTCTGGTCCATATGAACACCAATACCTTCAAAAAACAACTCTCCTATTATCAACAATAGTCGTTATGTCATTAAATGTAGACAAAGAATATGAAAGAATGTGTCTACGAACTGACTGTACATCTTTGTTCTATGCGTGTTGTGCAGGGCTCCATTGTGCAGAGCACTATCATGCTCAATGTGCCGCTTTCGGAGGAATTGGGTTTCAACACCTTTGCACAGCTATTCCCCTCTCTTGAATGCATCCAATCTAGCCAGTGGAATTGCTGCACACAGGTCTATCATTGAATCATTTTCAACACAAATTGGCATCCACTAAATATCCCTTGAACAGAAATGATGCAAACCTTGACCACCATCTTGAACTTCCAATACCATAATGTCCGGCCATTTCCGATGTTTTCCCATTCTTGTCCTGCACATATCAGAGAAAGAAAGAGATATCGTAAATAGTAAACAACCACAGTGATTATATCTTTAGTGTGATACTATTTTGAGATATTGGTTGATGTCAAATGTGTTTTCCATGACATTGGTCACTTCACACAAATGACCAAATCTACTTTACCGTTAGACCTTCATCCTGCCCATCCTGTTAGCACATATTTTTACAAAATAGTTTTGTGCTATATGTGGAAACTTTTAGTTTCATCATAAGAGCATTTAGTGGTGGATTGTATGTACAGGTGATATGTTGCACTATCTTCATGATAAAGCATCACTTCGGCATATTGAAGGGAATGTTGAGTGTTCGACAGGCTTGTTTTGGAGGTATAGTAGCCGAGGCCATTTGAAATATGCCTCCAATTCACTTGACCTTTGTTCATACTCATCGGTTTAAATCTGAAGGCGGGCCCATCGGAGAAAAAGACCATATCAGGATATTGCAAAAAATAGTTAGATCGATCCCCGATGACATGGAGATTCGGAAGGCGGAACCATCAGTATTACCTAATTCGATAAATCAAACTCAGAAGCATAAAGCATAAAAGTGCATCAAAGACTCATCGGGACTTTGGGAGGAATAGAAAAATTCTATTCCGACCTCCGATGAAGATAAAAGAACTCGCGGGGATATCAGTGTAAACTATACCGATAAAGTAAACATGCATTAAGACTCATTAGGACATCAGAAGAAAATTTTTTATGCTATGCCGAGTCCCGATAGGTCTATTAAGGCGGATGGAGAGTTGCTAGGAGTTCTTCAGGGTGATTTATGCCGATAACGTGGGGGACTTACTCACAATGCGGACTGGTATATTGAGATCATCGAGGCATTGGAGGGACATAATTTGAACTATGTCGATACCCGATGGGACATATCAGACTATGTTTCGACTATTGGGAGGGGTCAGACGCGGCTATTCTAGCTCCAAAACGGACGCGTCTATTATGGCTCCAAAACGGAAGTATGGATTGACTAACATGCGTGTTAGTATCACATTTTACACCGTCGATTTTGTAATAAACGGTTGCGGTTGACTAACACATAACTATCATGCTGTACTAACGGTCTGTTTTAGAGCTAGAATAGCTTCAGCCCTCCAAAACAGACCTGTTGTACAACATGCTAGTGAGAGGTTAGTCAATCGCAACTATTAAGTACAAAATCGACGGTGTAAAATGCACGACTAACACGCGTGTTAGTAAATCCATACTATCTGTCTGGGCTACGTCTATTCTGAAGGCTTAGGGTTTTTTAAATTTACCCTTAGGGTTTTTGAAATTTACCCTTTTTATGTCTTCGAATCCCCGCGTTCTATTTCTATGTTACTTTTCCACTTAAGTGGAAGGGTTGGTTCGTCGTGAAGGAAAGGGTCCCCCCTTTACTTTTCTTTTTGCCTTGGGTGGGTCTCTATTAATGTTTTATTTTGCGCCCTTTTCCTTTCCTAAGTTTATAGTTTTGCCCTTCTTTGTCGAGTCCTGTAAAAATGATGCAAGTTCTGGTAGATCTGACGCTGTGCGTAAATTCGCAAAGGAAAATAGCCCGAACTTTACCTTTCGCGAAGCTGGGAAAAAAGAGTGGCGGGCCCAGTGGGTTAAAGAATGAAGTTTATCTTTCGCGAAGCAGCGAAAGGGAAGTTGGCCCAGCGTGAGGATGATGTGGAAAGTAAAGAAGGTGCATCTTGAAAAGGATCCGACGGTCTGTGTTATTTCGGTGGGCGAAATAGCATGGAGTTTATCTTTCATGAAGCGGCGAAAGGATGGTGGGCCCAGCAGATTGGACTAGTGCTGGTTTTTAAAGGTTTTACATCTCGAAATAGATCCAACAATGAGCGCTATTTTGCAGCCCAGAGATGCAAGGTTTTTAAACTTCGCGAAACAGCAAAAACCCTTTGTGGTGAGGACTTCATACGGTTAGTGAAAAGGATTAGCGGTCACCATGGAGAGTACAGATTGAGCGAATGTGCGGTTTTTAATCTTCGCGAAACAATGAAAAGCCAGGACAATGAGATTTGCTTTGTGGTCTGTTGGAGCTTTTCTTAAATTCAATTGCGAATTCATTGCCGAAGCCTGTAGATTAATGTCGCAATTCAATGCTCTGTTGCCCTATTAAGCCTCACATCAACTGAATTTTAGTATCAATTCAAGTAATTTTGCAGAGGAAGCATTGCAAAGAGCGAATTTCTTTAGGCAATAAGTAAGTTCTACACTCATTTTGGAAGTTACAGTTCGAATTGGTTTCATCGGGGGTTTACGTTCTGAGAGGTCTGTTTGAGTTTTAAATTGAAATACCTATAATTCAAGATGGCACCACGAAGAGATTTCATAGGGAAAGTGAATTATCAGGATAGAGCTATATGTGATGATTTCTTGGAACAATTAAGCATGTCTACAAATGTCACTGCTAAGATCAAAGAATTAGTGCCTAAGGCCCCCCGTTTGAGAATTGGAGATGGTTTGTATGACAAAGGGAACTGGTTGAGTGATTCACAGACATGGATATCAGGGCTGGGAATTTTCAAGGTGGGTTTATTCCTCTGCTCCAATGAACAGTCTGTGGGAATTAGATGTGGGAAAGCTCATAGTCCCTGGGGATTTTATGGATGTAGATTTATTAACCCAGGTTGCAAATAATTATGACCCTGTTGCTAAATGTGTGAGAAATGTGAATGGGGGAGCCTTAATTCAGATTAACGATGATAAGTTTAGGAAGGTGTTTAAGCTCAGTGAGGTATCAAACTACTTAGAGCCAATCCATTTGGATACACTTGCACAGGTCTACAATATCCAGAGAGATCATCTCAGGAGCGGTCCTTTGAAAGAATTTTTTGTCAAAATAGGAGGGTTAACTGTTGTAGGCCCTAGTATCATGGAACCCTTCTCTGTGAATTTGTTTACTCTAAGGGCTAAAGGTATGTATTGGTCACTTTGTCAGATTTTTGGAGAAGATGCCCAAACTAGTATGCCAACTCACTATATGCTAATGATAGCACAGATCTTAAACCCCTCTCTGGTAGTAACTTTTAATTATGCATCTTATCTCACTGATGCAATCCATGCAGGGCTGATAGGGATTAAAAATGGTAAGGTAGACAGACCTTTTGGGTGGTATTCTCTTCTCATGCATATGTTTTTGTTTAAAGGTGCTGATTAGTTCGCTGATGGAATGGATTTGGTTAAGGAAAAGGATGGTGAAGAGATGCCTGTGCAATTATGGAGCACAATTTTGTCTTGGGATAGAGAGGACGCTAGTTACTTGAAGTTTGACAGATGCTTTGCATCTAGGCTTCGGATTCTCTTGTGCCAAAAAAACCCTAGGATCCCTAAGGCCCTCATACAGTTCCTTAGGCCTAAAGAATTTATTGAAGGTATCAAGATTGTGCACAACTGGGGTGATGTATATTTATACCCTGTCTCTAAGGTGTTTAGAGTTTATGGATTCGGAGGAACTTCATATTTGCTTCCTTATCAAGTCCCATTGAAGATAGGAATTACAGAGATCCTAAGGCAAATCGGGGGTCTCCAAGAGGTAGAGTTAACAAATAGGGGAAAAGGGACCATTTTCCCTACCATCACCATTGCTCATCAATTTGTAATTACCAAGGGTGGTTGGAAACACTTTGATGATTTCTTTCAACCATATAGGTTGCCTACTGCAGTATCAAGATTTGCTAACCCTGAAGAATTCTTCAATGGTATGTTCAGAAAGAGAGCAGTATGTAAAGGTAGACCACATCAGTTCCATTTTCCTGAGGATCTGATCAGAAATGAATTCAATCTAGATGAGCAAGAATTGAGAAAAGAAAAATGGGTGGCATACAAGAAGGCTCTTGATTTTATTCACCAATTTGAAGGTGGTTATGATCCTTTGTCTAGTTTTACTCCCTTTAAGGAGAAAATTAAATTCTTAATTCTTCATTTTGAACACCTAATGCAGACATTGAAGGAGAAGAGGGAGGTTATAATGAGGAACGATCCTCAAAGGGAAAAGTTGGTTTTAGCCAAGCCTGCCTTTGCCAAGGCCATCCCTCTGAGTGATTATGTGATGCATAAGAAGCGAAGGTATAGTGTGCTAGTGCCGGTAACTGGTGAGCCCTCTATTTCAAAAGGAAAGAGAGCAATAGGAGATGTCACTGACATCCAAAACTCCCCTAAAAGGCAAAGGGAAGGCAAAGAGGTGCAAACAGGCGAACCTCTATTCTCTCCCTCCCAATCCCCTATCCATGTGGGAGATGAACTGGCAGCCACAGACCAATTGTTGCAGTTAGGAAGTCTCGGTGAGATTGGCTACACTTATGAGGAAACACAAGAGGGAATGCCCGAAGAGCTACCGATTGCTAAGATGAATTTGACTGAGATGAGTTCAAAGGAAAAGAACTAGACCCTGCTATCAAACAAGCCAGTGACGAGTTCCTAGCTAATAATAATTTTGTTACAATAGGGTCCTTTATGCAATTTGTTTGGAAACAAAACATTGAGAAATATAAGGCAAGATGTGAGAAGAGAAAGAATGAGCAACCCCAGAAAGATGCAAATACAGCGGAGGAAGAGGTGAAGCAACAAATGATGGCAGAATTCAAAGCCATTACTCCTCAAAAGGGGAGAGAAATGGTGTCAAAGGCTGGTGTTTAAATCCTTCCTGAATGGGACATAGAAGATGCCTTAGTGCTTGAAGTAGTAAGGAAAGAAACCAAGCCCCTAGAAGGAGTGACATTCACTAAGGATAATGTTGCTTTGGTTATGTGGTCCCTAAAGAGGGATGAAAGCAGAAGGAGGAAGGACACCTTAGAATCCAACTACCTAGGAGGTATGATAGTGAAGAGAGTTCAGGACACTGGAGTGGTGGAAGCTACCAACATAGTTCTAGAAACTATAAAATTCAGTGTGGCAGTGGCTGAGAAAGAAGCTAAGGAGAGAGCTGATCTCCAGGTAAAACTGGAAACAATTTTAAAGGCTTATAATGAGGCCAAAGGAGAGATAGCCAACCGAGATAGAATCATTGCTAGTTTACAAAGTTAATTGGTAGGGCAGTACCAGAAAGGTGAGTCGTCTACTTTAATGATTTCATCTTCTCTAACAAGACCCCCACCCACCAATCCTATCATTGAATTTCCCCCTTCTCCTATGACATCTGGTTTCGAGGCTACTAAAACTTTAGAAGATGAGATGGAAAAGTTTAAACGGGGTCACGCCTTACTTAGAAGCAACTATGAAGAAAAGGTGAGAGGTACAATTTTGAAAATTGGTGACTCAGTTAGAGCCTCTATTGTATACATTAACATGAAAAGAATTTTGAATATTTTGACTAATTTGAAAGAAGATAAGGCCACTTTAGAGCCAATTCTGAATAAGTGGATGCCTAGGGGAGTGGAGTTGGAACTTATGTGTTCATCTCATGTAGAGGCAGAGGGTGATACCAATATCAAATCTACTTGTGAGTTAATAAAAGGGATGACTGGATTAGCAGAAGAAAGGGCAGGTGTGAAGAGAAAAGCCCACATATATAGAAAAGAATATTCTGATAATAAGTATGAGTTGTTTCCTGGGGGTTTTGTTGGTCCATATCAACTGAAAGAGGAAAAGGCATGGCTTGATGAGTTGGGGAGTAACTTGTCGGAGAGGGTAAATGAGGTCATTAATATAGATGACACGACTTTATTTATTAAGACAGTTGAGGAGATTGAGAAAGAAAAGTCACATTATGGTTTTCTGGAGACAGAGGTTGGGAAATTGAGAATCACATGGAAAAGGCTAAATAAGATGAAAAAGAAGATTGTTAGCTTCTCCTGGCTAGGTGATGGCGTGTTCGAAGAGTGGAAAAAGAAATATGCAGTACAAGAAGAGGAAGTCCCACAACACTTAGAAGATGCTGCAGCGGAACAACAAACTTAAAAGGCCGTTAGGATATAAAATGATAGTATTTTTCTTTCCTTTTTCAGCTGGTATCATGGTTCTAACAAACTTTTCATATGAAAGTCCGAAGCTTGTTTGCAGCCATATTGTTATAAATGGATACTAGGACTTAGAAAAAAACATCACAAGAATTTGTAAAGAAACTCCGTTGAAATATATCTACGGTGTTTCTGGTTCTCTCTGGATTTACATTAAGACTAAAATTCTCAAAATGAATATAAATATACAGATCAAAGTTTCAGCCCTAAATCTTCTTTGTCTTTCAGTGTGCATTCATTAGTTCTTTGCATTCATTCTTTCTTGGGATCAAATACTGAAAATGAGCATAAGTTTTCTTTAATGTTACAGTTTCATTGAGGTGATGAAGTCCATAGGTTTTTACCATTGGTTTACCATGGCTCTCAATTTAAAAGTGTGAAAGTATTGCAAAATCGACGGTGTCAAACATGTTACTAACACGCGTGTTAGTCAATTCATACTGCCATTTTGGAGCCATAATAGACGCATCTGTGTTAGTGACAGGTTAGTCAATCACAACTGTTAATTGCAAAATCGATGGTGTAAAATGCACGACTAACACGCCTATTAGTCAATCCGTATTGTCATTTTGGAGCCAGAATAGATGTGTCCCGCACTTACAATGGTCCTATCGGGTCTTGGCATAACATAAAAGTCTTCTTTTGACATCCCCATGAATCCTCATTTGATGCACTCTTTATCGGTATAACTCGCCCTGATACTCCAACCAATGCTTCTATCTTCATCGGGGGTCGGAATAGACCTTTTATATTCATCCCTAAATCTCGATGAATTCCCGATGCACTTTTTTGTGTTATATGCTTCTGAGTTCTTTTATCGATATAGGTAATACCGATGGCTCGGACTTCCGATTCCCAATATCATGGGGGATCGGTATAGCAATTTTCACTCTACCCCGATATGAATCTTCTTTCCGATGGGGTCGCCTTCAGTTTCCTTTAGTCATCGGGTATCGGGATAAAAATTTCTTATTACTTCTGATCTCCCGGTACTATGTTATAAGCTTGGCCATTTCATTACAAGTTATACCGATGCTTTCATAGGTCATGGATATAGAAATTTAGATGATTTGCCGATAAGCCGATAAAAAGAAACCGCCTACTTTCTCATTGAAACAAGCTATCTCGATGGAACGATCTTACGAAAAGTGCACACCGAGTTGAGTATTTTTTAATGTGCTCCAATGAGTCTGCGCTTTGTTTCATCGGTATAAGTGCTGCCGATAATCCTCCTTTGGCTTGCCAATGTGGTTTCATCTGGAGCTTCATTCTAGCTAGACGTAGGCCATCCATACCTTAGTGGAAGGACAAACCAGAGACCTCTATGTTTTTTCATGCGCTTTGGCAGATTCAGATCAGGTCGGTTAGATAAAGTACGTAGGAGTAGGGAACTTGATGGCTAGTTCTCATAATAGTGAAGATATGTTGTTCGGACAAACCTTGATTGGAATTCGGGCCTCTTCTTGTCGGTATCTAGAATTCTCTAGAAAGTTTGAAACTTTATATAAGGAATGGTTCAGATTGCAGTCTTAAGACTGGAAGTCTCAAATTGAACCGATGGTGCATCATTTTGGTGTCAATTTCTTGTGTAGAGAGGAATCAATCTAGGCCCAATGCAGCCAGCTATTTCAAGCAAACAATGTGCTTTGGAATGCTGTATGGTGGGTGGCTAATGGTATATTGGGTGCTAATCGACACTGGTGTGATGGGTTTGTTTATGAGGCTGTCATTTGCCCTATGGTTGACATATTCGATTCAAAGGAAGTGACCATACAGAGGATCGACGGCTTTGTCTGCCCGTCTGATGGGTAGGCCCTGGGAAATGCCATTCTAGAGTTGGATCCTGATTGTTGGGTAAGCACCCTTGACATCTATTTTAACCACACCAATTACATCTCCTTTGAATCAGAGGAGTCACACATTGAAGATGAGGAAATTGCCCAAAAAAGGGCAACATGGGAAAGGAGGAAGAACTTCATCCAGGAGGCGTGGGAGGTGTATAGGGTGAGGGTGAGGAATGGGAATTTGGATCCCTTCCGCAGACTACTGAACTCCGATGATAACTGGCTCTCGGCACCAGCCACTGTCAAAGTAATGGAGATTGGAGAGAACATGGGTGTCATACTCCAATACATTGGGAGTTAGTTTTGTTGTTTAACTATAATTTCCTATTTTGCATATGTCACTCGCTACACTTCTATGACCCTATTGCAGACAATAGGATTAATTTTGTAAAATTAGCAGTAGCACTATTTTAGGTAGTTACCAGATAAGTTATAAAACATCTTATCATGGTAAATAGGAGAAAGTGTCACCATTGTAGGTGCATGGAGCGCCTTCGATGGTCATTTTGTAGCCAATATTTTTATGTTTAAAGATGTCATTTTCATCTACATGTACTGATGAGGCATGGCTGGTGGACATTACAATCTGTAAAGAACCAATGCTTCTTACACACTGCTGCCGATTTTTTAACACAATGTTTGTTAAGTATTCATGTATTCAAATACAAATTTTCTGTCACATGAAGTATTGATCTATAGTTGTTAGTTTTGCCTTTTCTGTACTTTAATATTGCTTCAATCTCTCTGTTAGCTTCAAACTGTTATGCAAAATCATTGTACAGATTGACCAACGCGCGTGTTAGTCGCTCATTTTACACTGTCGAATTTGCAATAAATGACTGCGATTTAGTAACTTGTCGCTACCACACCGCACAAAAGGTCTGTTTTGTAGCTAGAATAGTTGTTGCCCTAAAGGATTACTTTATCGGTATAACTTTCACCGATATCCCTGCAGGTGGTTTTATCTTAATCGTGGGTCAGAGTTGCGTTTTTCTAATCCTCCTAAACTCCCCGTGACTAACATGCGTGTTAGTAGTCCATTTTACATCGTCCAACGGGCATTTCGTACAGTGTCTTAGTGACAGGTTAGTCAATCGTAACTGCGCGTTACCGACAGGTTAGACAATCGCAGAATGTTGGTCGCAATATGTACGGTTTAAACCAAACTACTAACACGCCTTAATAGTTCTATTGGGGTCTCGGCATAGCATAAAACTGCTTCTTCCGATGTCCCGATGAGTCCTAATGCATGTTTACTTTATTGGTATAATTTACACTGATATCCCCGCAGGTGCTGTTATCTTCATCGGAGGTTAGAATAGTCTTTTTCTATTCCTCCCGAAGTCCCAATCAGTCTCAAATGCACTTTTATGCTTAATGCTTCTAAGTTTGTTTTATCAGTATAGGTAATACCGATGGTTCCGCCTTCCCCATTCTCCATGTCATATAGTGTCTTAGCGACAGGTTAGTCAATCGCAACCGTGCGTTACCGACAGGTTAGACAATCACAGAATGTTGGTCGCAATATGCACGGTTTAAACCAAACCACTAACACACCTTAATAGTCCTATCGGGTCTCGACATAGCATAAAACTACTTCTTCCGATGTCCCTATGAGTCCTAATGCATGTTTACTTTATCAGTATAATTTACATCGATATCCCCGCAGGTGCTGTTATCTTCATCGGGGGTCGGAATAGCCTTTTCTATTCCTCTCGAAGTCCCGTTCAGTCTCCGATGCACTTTTATGCTTAATGCTTCTGAGTTTGTTTTATCGGTACAGGTAATACCGATGGTTCTACCTTCCCCATTCTCCATGTCATACAGTGTCTTAGCGATAGGTTAGTCAATTGCAACCGCGCGTTACCGACAGGTTAGACAATCGCAGAATGTTGGTCGCAATATGCATGGTTTAAACCGGACTACTAACACGCCTTAATAGTCCTATTGGGTCTCGGCATAGCAGAAAACTACTTCTTCCAATGTCTCGATGAGTCCTAATGCATGTTTACTTTATCGGTATAATTTACACTGATATCCCTGCAGGTGCTGTTATCTTCATCGGGGGTCGGAATAGCCTTTTTCTATTCCTCCCGAAGTCCCGATCAGTCTCTGATGCACTTTTATGCTTAATGCTTCCGAGTTTGTTTTATCGGTATAGGTAATACCGATGGTTCTACCTTCCCCATTCTCCATGTCATCGGGGATCAATATAACTATTTTTGCACTATATTGATATGGTCTTTTCTCCGATATGACCATTTAAAAAAAAAAGCAGGACTAGTCTTATATGCCGGGCCCACCATCCTTTCGCTGCTTCGCGAAAGATAAACTCCATGCTATTTTGCCCACCAAAATAACGCAGACCGTCGGATCCTTTTCAAGATGCACCTTCTTTACTTTCCATGTCATCCTCACTCTAGGCCCACTTCCTTTCGTTGCTTCACGAAAGATAAACTCCGACCATCTTTCCTTTACGAAACAACACGGGCCATTGGATCAACTGGAAGATATTGTCCGTTGGTATATTGAGATCATCGGAGTATCGGAGGGACAAGAAATAAACTATGCCCACACCAGATGAGTCAAGTAAAAAGAAACCAAAGGAGAATGCATCAGAGAGAGATATGCCGATGGAGCATTAAAACAAAATGCAAGGAGGAGACTGAAGTGATACCCATCGCGATGAAATGAACGATCGGGATAAAGAAAAAATAGGTATTCTGAGACCCGATAAGTGGGTTGGGGTAGTTTGTTCCAATCAGAAAGCAAAAAGTGGTAAAGTAATAACAACCGACGACAAACATTTGAATCATCGGGAGGAGTGTCACCGATTAGCTGTTGGTTTTCATCATGAGACAAACTGATAGTGACAACATAGTTTCCATTAAACGCATAAATTGAGTACATTCATTGCCACACAAAGAAAATCTGTCAAATATTGCAATAATCAATTACAAAGATTGCATGCAAATCTGTCCCAAATAGCCGGTATTGCAGAGTAGCATTTCTCATGAAGTAAATTGCAGAAAGATATTAAGTGCTTATTGAGAAAATTTCTGAGTTATTGACTATAGAGTGAAATAATTTGCAGAAATGGAGGGGTCAAGCTCAAAAGGAAAGTGAAAAGCTGCTGAAGTATCGAGTACCGCAACAAAGAAATTGGGTAGAAAGTTGAATCAAGACATGATAGACCAAATGGGCTCTCCAGGAGCTAGGTCACGCAGAGCTAAGACAAATTTCCCTATCCGTGAGCAGTTAGAGGACAAATACAAAGGGATTGGGGATATATTCACCATAGTGCAAGGGCACGAGTTGTTCCTTTTCCATTACTTTCGCAGGGATAACCCCACACCAATTTCGAACCCATGGAAAATGGGTCTCGGTAAACTTGTAGTACCCAATGTGTTTGTGAACATTAATTTGTTGAAGCTTTTAGTAAGAAATTATAATGCAAACAAGAGATGCATTATGTTGCTTGATGGGACTGCTCTAGTGCATTTTGCAAAGGCTACAATTCAGGAAGTTTTTGCAGTAGGTTTGGAGGCGGAATTGCCTTTATCTTTTGTAGATTTGGAAGAAGAGTACATGAAGATGGACACTACATACCAGGGCTGGAACCTTGCTGTCCATAAAGAAGAGAAGGGGAGGCTAACAGACAACGAAGGTCCTCCATATGACATGACTATTTTTAAGAACTATCTGCAATATACATATATGGCTTATGGTCAAGTGGGAGGAGTTGAATCTCCTGATGTGGCAAACATAGGACCACTTGTTCTAGTAGCAGAAGTTCAGAGGCATGAGCCTAGGGCATTTGACTTTGCTTCTTACCAGGTAGACAAATTACATGAAGGTTTCTTAAACTTGAAAGACAATCCAGACAAATATTTCAAGCACTACTCAGTGTTAATGCACATCATTTTATTTTATGGGAGACTTAGAGGGTTATGGCCAGAAGAATTGAATGTGAATACAATTGGGAAAGATGGAAAGGAGCAACCAGTGCAATTATGGGTTTCCCTTTGGGATTACAGGTTTGAGAGTTCTCATTACCTCAAATTTGAGGAGTTCTTTGTCAAACCACTTTTCTTCCTCTTTGGTGAGCCTCGGCAAGGATCATTTTCAGAGGAGGTTAAGAAGTTTCTTAGGCCTCACAAGCACCAAAATCCAAAGGTCAATCACAACTGGGGTGACTGGTACTCATGCCGAAACTTCACTTTTGTTCGATGCTATGGATTTGAGGGTTATCCATATGTTCTCCCTAAGCCTGCACCAGACAGGATTGCCTTCTTGGAAATTGTAAGGCAGTTAAGTGTGTCTAATGCCAAACATTTCAGAGGAGCACACAAGCAAGCTTTCCTCCCCGACACACTTCACTTTCAGGATTTTAAAATTGTATCAACTAGGGCATACAAGGCCATTGACAGGAAGCTAGTGGATGAGTAGAATTTGTTTTGGCACGTATCTAGAGCACGCTATGATCCTGAGGGGTACATCCATTCAAGAAGGAAAAGATAGGATTTGGGAGACTACCTCCATGAGGAGGATGAATTTGAAGACATGTGCAGGAATAAGGAGGTGGAAGAGCTTGCAAGAGTTATAGAGACCTTGAAGAAGAAGCTAGAGCAAAGAAGGCAGAGACTAGAAAACATGGAGGGAGAACCAGCCCAAAGTGATTCAGGGGAAAATGAAGTAGTCTCCAAGCTCCGTGCCCCTGAGAAGGAGAAGGATTCAGATGCAGAAGATAGGCTTATTGTTGCTCTAAATGCAGAGACAAATGAAAGAATGGCATAACATGTTTCTTTTGTATCTGATGATCACTTCATTAAGTCTAAGGAATTCAAATCATTCCTATACCACTTCAAGGGTAAGAAATTGAGGGAAGCAGTGCCAAATGTGACCCCTAATAATGAAGCAGAAATGATGATGAGGTTGAAGGAAGACATTGACAGAGAAGTTGAGACTATGACCCCACAAAGGGGCAGGCAATTGCTAGTAGATGCAGGAATAATTGTGTTTCCAGGATGGGACCTGAGTGCTTTATTTATTTTTGATTCTTTGTTACATTCAGATAATAAGGATATGAAGTTAAACATCCAAGGAGTGCAAGATATTTTTATTGGATCAAGATATGATCCAAAGGAGGAAGAAATGTTATTGTGGGCCTTATATCCTCCTAATAAGAGGCCAAAAATCATTGATGTAGATAAAGCTTTTGGTCACATGATGACCTTGAAGGTTGGAGAAGTAGATCCTATAGTCACAGCTAACATGGGTATCAATATTTCAAAGTTTAATAAGGCCCAAATGAAACATGAGATAGCAAAGAAGAATAAGTATAAGGCTTTGTATGAAGAGACCCTTAAGAGGAGTGGGCACCCTGTTCCCTAAATTATAGATTCAGGAGGCAAGTGGAAGAAAAAATTTGAAAAGCTATCTTATGAACATAACAAGTTGAAAAAATAGATGAAGAGCGTTAGGGCCAATACCGTTTGCGTGTTGCTAAGTAGGAGGTATGACAATATGGAGAAAGCATTGAATGAATTCTGGGGTGAATATCAAAGGAACATGGACAATATGATTTCACACACCAGAATTTGAGATAGACTCGACATGATGTTATAGGATGCAACGACCAAAGAGAAAGAAAAAAAGAAGCTGCAGGGTCTGCTTGTTACACATGACAGAGTTATAGAGGCATTGAAGTCTGAATTTGATGAATGCCAGCAGAATGTTGAGCATGGGGTTCCCAGTCTGGTAGATGATGCGGGTGTGATCAAAGACAAAACCGTATGGATCACTGAGTGCAAGTCTATGCTTAATGCAACCCAAGCCATCGCTAGAGCAGATGTCCTTGACATGAATGACACAGCCGATCAATTGGAAAATTTTTATGCAATTGAGAATGCAGCCAAGGATGCCATCTTCAACGCTACAACATATAAGGATCCGGCCTACTTGGTGCATATTAAAAAATGTGGACGGCGGTTGGATTGAAAGTCCTAGTGTGGTGTTTTACTTTATGTAATGTAATTGATATCTTGGTTAGGAGTTTTAATTTCTGTTCACTTAGTTGTTAAGATAATGAAAGGGCATGTCCTTTCATTCCTGTCTTTTAGCATTTGTATTTGTATTGAGTCATCTTGCATAACAAAGGGAGTTTTTTTTGGGGGGGTTTTGGAACATCATTGCTGTAAGGACTGAAAGTCATATGTATTATGAAATTTTATAGGAAGCAAAAGTGTCATTTTGTGTAAGCAAATTGCAATGAAGTATCTCCAAGTGGGTAGCTTTTGTGTACTGTCATTTCTCAGACATTAATATACAAGATTCACTGTTTCTACTTCAAATGTACTGATTACTTTCTTTGTTGATGAAACATGCTTTGTCCTCTTCATAAATCTATTTAAGAATTTGCTGTAATGTGAATCACATTCTCTTACATTAAATGTGAGATTGGGTTCTTATTGTTTATGTGAGACATACTGAACCATTATAGTGATTATTCATAGTGTCTCTTGAGTTGATAATGTTATTTGTCCACAAAGTATCATTATATTTTGAGATAGTGGCACTTCTCTATTGTTAATTCTTTGAGATCCTGATTTAATATGCATTAGCTCCTTGACAGATAAGTATTCTTCTGAAACCTGGGTTTAGTGGAGTCAAAAGTGCAGAGGGAATTGGTCTTCGACCATCCCTATTCCTTGCCCAAGGCTAATTGCACTACTTCAGGGTTTGGTGAGTCTTTTTTTTTTTTTCCAATCTATGGTTTTGGGCACCAACAGCTTGTTTGACCAAATGGAAATTAAGACCATGCTAAGGAGATTCATCATACCAAGTGAGGTGTTAGGAAACTATTTACCATTTTTTATGCATTTTCCACATTTTGAGCTGATGGTCCATATTTTGGATTAGGTGTTTGAATAATGGAATACTCAGAGCTCCACATGTGTGTTTGATAGTCATTTCAAGGATGATTATCCCCTAGGTTGTTACTTTTGTCAAATCTGGCCTATGAGCCCTTGTAAGCCCAAAATAGCATAAATTTGCATTATGATCTAAAATGACTTCTAAAGCCTCATTAGGCATTTAGGCATATCGATTTAATGTTAGGAAGTCATGCTAGGAGGTTCAGTATAAGTAAAAATGCATAAAAGGTAAAAATGCACATTTGACCAAAAGTTGTCATTGTTGCTTGACAACTTTTTGCAACTTCTTGAGAAACTTTGGATTTTTTTAGCAAATCGGTGGTTGGGCAACCGATGAAGTATTGGTTATGACCAAAATAGCATATAAAATGCTCTGAGAATGACCAACATGACCAGAATAGAAACTCAATTGTGCTACAAGAATTTAATTTTATTTGTAGTCATATATATTGAAATGCTTGACTTTGATATTATACAACAATTTCATGCACATACAATAAAAAACATTTGTTTTTCCACCATATATAATAAAATGTCAACAAAAAATTCAAAACAGAGAAGATAAGAGTATCAGTTAGTGTCAACAAAGTTTTTATTTGTCCAGTAAAGCTATATTTTATATTAATTCTGAAAATGTTTAGATTCTGCAAGATAAACCTTGATGGCTAGCCAACTAGACCATCGAAGTTGGTGGACGGTATACATAATGGTCCATACATAACACATTAAAAAACATTTAAAAAATGTAAACACAGTCCTTGCTTCAAAAAAGGTTTATATGCCATCTCGCTACACCACATGAACAGTGACCGTGCCCTCTTCCACGTCCAGCACTTCCATGTTCCTAACTTGGTTAATTTCTGTCTCCCTGCTGGAGCCTTCATCGAACTGCAGCACACGACCCTTCTTAGTTGTTCTTCCACAAGGTCAACCCCGTCGTTTTGTGCATGCAGGAACTATTGGTTGCACAAGTGCTCTATGTTATTCTCAAAATCTGATTCCTCTTCAATGCCCTTAAAATAATACAATCTAAAATGAATGCCGAAGAGACATCAAGGAGAAAGGGATCCTAGAGACAACATATGACAAGGTTTGGTTAGACCTTCTACACTTCGTACCTTTCTTTGAGCCCAGGTGGGTATACCTTCTGTGAATTAACTCCACACTCTTAAGCAACAAATCTACAGCAAACCAGTCCAGAAACCAGTGGATTCATTCACCTTGAAAAACAATTGAAAACAAAGGATGAAACAATACTCTACTTCAACATATTTGATCAACAAAGTATGCAATAAACAGCCTTCGGTTAATACCAGTGCTTTATCCAAGGCTACAGAGTCACTCAAACTCAAATAAAACTCCTGAAACGAAATATCTCTATATTTCCCATCAACTCGGTTTCCATTTATCCTTGCAGATGCCTAACATCAACAAGAATTTAATCACTTCAAAATAAACTATGGCCCTCAAAATTCAAAGCTTCTCCTAAAGTATTTACTGGTGGAGTGGTCATGCATGTTTAATTTCCCTCCTAAAGAGAAAAGCTAGAAACACCCATACTGAGATTGCCTTACAATTTCATTCACACAGAAAAATCCTAGACTATTCTGAATGAAAAAGAGTAAATAAACTCAAGGACAAGATTGAAGACGACACAAAGCTTTCATTCCAAACTGACGGCCTGTATATTGATATTCATTTGAAAAGATCTTACAAAAGTCTGATTCTCCATTAATCTTTGGAAAAGCTCAGATAATATTTCTGCAGCGTTTTCTTACAAAAATTTTGTGATCCCTTTCTCTCTAGTCCTGGTATCCATTTATAACAATATGGATGCACAAAGCTTCGGACTTCTCGAGGAAAGTTTGTTACAATTACTTCAAAAATTGAAGAAGTTACAATTTCAGTTATGCGCTCTTTTTAGCTTCTTCAGCAGTCTGTTGGACGGGTTGTTCAGTTGCAACCTCTTCTGGCTCTTCAGGGACGCTCTCTAACTGCTCCGGATCTCGAGTGGAATATTTAACTCCCCACTCACTATACGTCTCCTCGGTCGGCCATACAAAATTAATCACATCACCTTTAACCTTAGTCAACCCTTTCCAAGAATTCTTCAGTTTGTTGACTTCGGAGTTGAGAAAACTGTAGTGTGATTTAATTCTTTCTATTTCCTGTATGGTTAGAACAAAGAATGAGGTGTCATCGAGATCAATGATTCCTTTGACCCTTGCTGACAACTTGGCATCCATCTCTCTAAGCCATACCTGCTTGTCTTTCAGCTGATCTGGATTAACAAAAATTCCTGGGAGCAACTCAAAAACCTGATCAGTGTATTCCTTTTTGCACAAATTTACCTTTCTATCCACATTATCTACATCTATAGCTAATTGCATTAAAACTTTAGCAACATCAGAAGTAGCCTTTATAATGGGATTGGCCCTTGCTTCATCACAGGAAACACACATGAACTCCAAATCCTGCTCCCTAGGCCTCCATCTGTCAAAAATGGGTGTCAAGATGGCCTTATCTCTTCTCAACTCAGTCCATATCTCCATGACTTTTCCTACACTATTGTGAAGGAGTGAAGCATTTATAGTGTCTGCAAAACTGGAGATTGTGGCCTTTATTTTCTCTTCATACTTCCCTGCATAATAGGCCTGAGTTTGCTTAAGACTCTCCAATTCTTGAGGAGTTATCTCTATCATCTGAGAGCTGGAAGGTGCAGGAGATGGTGGGAGCTCAATAATGGGGCTAGTAGGTGGAGGTCTTGCAGGAGAAGAGGTGATCATTAATGTTGAAGACTCACCCTGTTGACGTTGTCCTGCTAATTGGCTCTGCAATCTGGCAATAATACTCTCCTTGCCTCTTATTTCCTCCTTGGCACTGTCATAAGCCTTCAAGACTGTTTCCAATTTGAGCTGAAGGGCCTCCTTTTCTTTAGCATCCTTCTCAGCTACTGCAACACTAAATTTGGCAGTCTCCAACACTGTGCTAGCAGCCTCTACTACCCCTGTACTCTCTACTCTCTTGACCATTAATCCACCAATGTGACTTGTCCCTGTGGTGTCTTTACCCTTCTTGTCCTCATTTCTCTTAAGGGACCACATGACCAGAGCAGCATTGTCTTTACTGAATGTAACCCCTTCCATGGGTTTGGTTTCTTTTCTCACTGCATCCAGCACCAGAGCATCAGCAATATTCCATTCTGGTAGAATGAGCACTCCAGCTTGTGCTACTAAATCTCTTCCCTGTTCAGGAGTGATGGTTTTGAATTCTTCCATCATCTCCTGTTTTATTTCTTCCTCCACTGAGGCTGGATCTTTATCAGGTTGTTCTGCCTTTCTTGTTTCACATCTAGCATTATACTTATCTATATGTTGTTTCCAGATAAATTGCACGAATGCTTCAGATGTGACAAAACTATCATCCGCTAGAAAGGCACTAGTGGCCTTCCTTATCTCAGGATCCCACTCCTGGCCTTTGAGTTCAGTTGAAGTGATGTCCATTTGTGCTTCAATGGGCTCTTCTGGCATCCCTTCTTCCACTTCATCATATGTATACGCAATCTCCCCCAAACTGCCCAACTGAGAGAGGTATTCAGTTGCTGCTTGTTCATCTCCAATGTGGAGAGGGGATTGGGATGGGGAATATAAGGGTGTATCTGATTGCACCTCCTTCCCCACCCTCTGCTTCTTTGGGCTGTCTTGTATGTCAATGACTTCATGTGCTTTCCTCTTCCCTTTGGATGAAGAGGGTTCCTCTCTTGCAGACACCAACACACTGTAACCTGCTTTCTTATGCAGGGTGTAATCACCAGGAGGGATAGCTTTAGTAGGAGCTGATTTTGCCAAAATCATTCTTGCTTTCTCAGGGTTGTTTTTAATTACAACTTCCCTTTTCTCCTTTATTGTCTGCATCACATCCTCAAAACAAATAATCAAAAATTTTATCTTTTCTTCCAATGGGAAGAAGCTAGACAATGGGTCATAGCTAGCATCAAATTGATGCACAAAATCCAGGGCCTTCCTGTAAGCCACCCACTTTTCCTTCCTTAACTCCTTCTCATCCAAATCAAATTCATTCCTGATGAGGTCTTCAGGAAAGTGGAATTGATGAGGCCTGCCTCTGCATGCTACTTTCTTCCAGAATACACCATTGTAGAAGTTTTCCGGATCAGCACATCTAGACACTGCAGTGGACAAATGGTAGGGTTTGAGGAAATCCTCAAAACATTTCCAGCCTCCCTTGGTGATTATAAATTGGTGGGCTACTGTAGCTGTAGGGAAAATAGTCCCTTTACCTCTTCCTGTTAACTCTGCCTCTTGCAAGTCACCAATTTGTCTGAGAATCTCAGCTATTCCCACTTTGAGGGGGACCTGGTATGGTAACAAAAATGGGGTGCCTCTGAAACCAAAGACTCTAAAAACTGTGGAAACTGGATACAAGTACATATCACCCCAGTTATGAACTATCTTGATACTCTCTGCGAATTCTTTTGGTCTTAAGAATTCCAGAAGAACCTTGAGGACTCTTGGATTGTCAAAGCAAAGGAGAGTCCTTATCTTGGACGCAAAATATTTATCAAACTTTAGAAAACTTGCATCCTCTCTATCCCATGATAATACAGTACTCCATAATTGCACCGACATCTTTTCTCCCTCCTTTTCTTTTACCAGGTCCATTCCACTGGCGAAATAATCTCCACCTTTGAAGAGGAAGAGGTGCATCAATAGTGAATACCACCCAAATGGCCTATCCACCTTTCCATTCTTTATCCCTATCAATCCTCCATGGATAGCATCAGCAATATAGGAAGCATAATCAAATGTAATAGCAAGAGAAGGATTCAGAATTTGAACAATCATTAACAGATAATGATTTGGCATATTAGATTCAGCATCCTCTCCTAGAACTTGGCAAAGTGCCCAGTACATCCCTTTTGCCCTCAAGGTAAACATACTTAGTGAAAAAGGCTCTTGTGTATTGGGCCCTACAACTGCTAACCCTCCTACTTTCAGAAAAAGTTCTTTGAGAGGCCCATTCCTGAGATGAGTCCTCTGTGCCCTGTATACCTGAGCTAACTGTGTGAAGTTTATAGGTTCCAAGAAATTGGTGAACTCACTGAGCCCAAACACTTTTCTCAACTCTTCTGCATTAATCTCCACGAGGGTTTTTCCATTTACATCCCAGATACACCTTGTAACTGAATCATAATTCAATGCCATTTGGGTTAACAAATCTGTATCCATGAACACCCCTGGGACCACCAACTTCCCAACATCTAATTCCCAAATGCTATTTTGAGGAGCAGGAGAATTCCTCATCCCAAATCCGATTCTAAATAACCCCAACCCAGACAATCCCACCTGCGGGTCTCTTAACCAATTACCCTTGTCATATAATCCTTCTCCAATTTTTCGTCGGGGAGCCCTGGGTACTAACTCTTTGGCCTTAGACGCCTGGTTAGTTGACAGCGTCAACTGCTCTAAAAAGTCATCACATACACTTCTTTCCAGATAATCAACTTTACCAGAAAATTCCCTTTTAGGCGCCATTTGAAATACAACCAGAGGAATATCACTTCTGTTATACGAGAACAATTTCACTTATTACCACACAAAAATGGCTGCAAAATAAGAAAAAACCTGATGCTTGCTTGAAGAAATTCGCTCTGCAACCAGTTCGCCTTCTCTGTATTTGTAAAAGATAACTCTGCGTTACACTTCTGCAAAATCCTTTTAAAAGATCTCTATACTTGGTTGTTAGGAAATCAAATGCTTGTACTCTGGGCCTTAACTGTAACATTGATTCCGCATGCTTCAGCCGTCCCTTCAAAATCGAATTCATACAAGAATTCATATCTTAACTCCAACGGGTCGCAGCCTTCCTACAAGTGTCTCACTGTGAATTGCATTTTGACGGCTTTGTCTTTAATCTGGGTCCCATCCTTCTATTGGCTACATAATACCACGCGGCATCTGATCATTGGTTTAGAAAATCCCTTTACATTCTGTTTTGATACTGGCCGAATGTATCCCTTTATACTGTGGCGGGCCCATGTCTTTCCCTTTTTGCCATGTCATTATCATGACACGTGGACGGCTCTCATTAACTCTTGCTATTTCGCGGCCTTAAAAAGTGAGCAGCTTACCCCTGCGAAATAGCGCGGACCGTTGGATCATCTTTCAAGTTGGTCACCTTTTACTCCTTCGAAAAGTCCTCAGGAATGGTGGGCCCGCTGTGTCGTCAGTGACATCTGGCATCTAGTCATCCACTGTGCTGATTTGTCGCTCTGTCACTTGCCGAAAGAAGAACCATGGGGGCCCCACTTCAGTCTCGACAGGTCTATCTCAGAAATGGTGGGCCCACGGACACGCCATGGACACCTGGCTCCTTGTCACCTTCGGAGCCGACCTGTCACATTTTCATTTGTCAAGCATACACTATAGGGACCCACAGCTTCCTTTTAGACCGCGTGTCATCAAGACACGTGGACGGTCCAGGTTAACTTTCGCTATTTCGCAGCCTTAAAAAGTGGGCAGCTTACCCCTGCGAAATAGCACGAGCCGTTAGATCCTACCTCATCTTGTGCAGCATTTAAACCCTGTTAGAAGCTCTCAGAGGTGGTGGGCCCACGGACACGCCATAGACACCTGGCGCCCTGTCACCTTCGAAGCTGACCTGTGGACTTTTCATTCGCTGGAAGGAGCCACGGGGTCTCAATGAATTGTAAGAGCTGTCCCTGCCAGGTCACTTCCACCTGTGAGCTGACTCATCTTTGGGGCCCACTTTTGATCCTTAATCTTAACATGCTGACTGTGGCGACCTGTGCCATGTGCTGCCCTCTAATACGCCAGAGAAGACCACGTAGGGGGGCCCTACCTTCTTTGACGACCACAACCTTTACTTTCTCTGCATGACACATGGACGGCTGATATTCGTCCTCGCTATTTCGCGGCCTTAAAAGGCGAGCGCCTCACCCTTGCGAGATAGCGCCGACCGTCGGATCTTTCCCCAAGTCGATTGGTGTTTACTGGGCCCGGCACTTTAGAAGGAAATAATAAAAGGCGAATTTTTTTTCAAATAATCAACATGATCGCCTAGGTAAATAGAAAGGGGGGACACTTCTTACGACCCCGCGACCCATGACTTAAGTGAAATAAAGTAACGACGGAATAGAAACCAGGGGACCTAATACAAAAGACAAAGCCTAAAACTTAGAACAACCTTAAACCCTCTAGGTTTAGAATAAAGCTGAAGCATTTGGGGCCACACCTTACGAATATTTTCAAAGAACCATAGCCAATTATGGGGAAAGAACCCAATTTTAAAACAGTGATAACAACGGCTCTGACTGGGGATGGTTGATTGCGAGATCAACACAAGAAAACTCAGAAATTCTGGAGAAACAGACCAAAACACAGACCAAAACCAGGAAAACAGGAAAGAAAACAAAATATATACAAACAAAGGACCTACTGTGCATGGACATTAAGAGAAATAGTGCTTCAGGAATCGTCCATGCACTGGAAATTCCTGCATCTCATCATTCATATTCTTCAAAAAATAAGAATCCTTACCATTCAAGTCACAAATTACAAAAGGGCCAATCCAGAGTGATTCAAATTTCTTATGCTTTCCTTTATCTTGCCCTTTTGCATTCCACTGAAGAACCATGTCATCAATTTGAAACTTCCTTAACGATGTCCTTTTATCAAAAAGATACTTTGACTGTAGCTGGAGCTTTTGATTTTTCTTATGAGCAGAGGTTCTAAGCTCTTCCACCTCTACAATTTGGATCATTCTGCTTTCCATTGGTTCAGATATTTCCATGTCCTCTTCCTGCAAAAACTTATACACTGGAAGAAGGTTATTTACTGGTAATCTAGCTTGGGTACCATAAACCAACTCAAAAGGTGACATTCCAATGGATTTTTTAACTGTTATTCTATCCGCCCACAGAGCTAATTTCAACTTTTGATCCCAAGACCTCTTGTTTTCTTCTAAGATCTTCTTGATGATATTCAGCAAGCTTTTGTTGCTAGATTCTGCTTGTCCATTCCCTTGAGGGTGATAAGGTGATGAGTATGACATAAGTATACCATGACTATTGCAAAAGCCTACAAATTCTTCTAATCTGAAACACATAGCATTATCCATTACCAATTTTGCAGGTGTTCCAAATCTAGTCACAATATTATCCATCAGGAAATCAATGACAATTTTACTAGTAGCTCTTCTTGTGGGAATAGCTTCTATCCATTTGGTAAAATAATCTGTAGCCACTATAATCCACCCATGGCCCCTTCCTGACTTCTCAGCAATTTCTCCAATAAAATCAATGCCCCATTGGACAAAAGGAGCTTCTACAGAGACTGGATTTAATGGTAAGGCTCCTTCATACTTGAGCTTAGAAGAAAATCTCTGACATGAATCACATCTCCGAACATATGCATGAGTATCTTTAAACAAGGTAGGCCAATAATATCCAGCCCGTATTATCTTACCGACAGTAGTCTTAGCAGAGTAATGTCCTCCACATACTCCATCATGCATTTCATTCAACATCTGTTTAGCTTGGAATTCATCCAAACACAGTAGTAACTCCCCATCTCTTTTTCTCCAAAAAAGATCACCCTGAATGAGGACATACTTTTGGGACTTGAGCTTCAAAGTTCTCTTCTGGTTGTGTGTCATTTCTTCTGGCAGCATATTACCTTTTAATACTTGGATTATCTCTGTGTACCATGGTTGTCTCTCAATACTAGTAACCAAAGTATCCTTAACCTCAACATTGTGTACTTCAACATTCATAAGATTTGACTCAGTCATGAGCTTAGCCAAACCTAACCCTCTCACCAGTTTAGTAATCTTTATCTCCAGATTAAATTCTTGAATTCTATTGATCCACCTACATCTCTTCCCAGTGACCTCAGATTGAGACAAAATATCTTTAACTGCAGCATGTGGAACATAGGCAGTGACATTTGCATTCACCAAATATGGCCTGAAGGCTTTAACAGCTTTAACCAAGGTGTAAGCTTGTTTCTCCATGGTTTCATATTTTAATTCTGCCGCTTGCAAAGATTTGCTATAGAAAGCTATGGGATGTTCATATCCCTCATTATCCTTTTGCAATAATACTGCAGCCACTGTGTGATATGAAGCAAAAGAAAATAGAGAAAAAGGCTTACCATAATCCGGGGACTTCAACACTGGTGCTTCCTGGATTGCTTTTTTAATCTCATTAAAAGCTTTTGAGGCTTCCTGATCCCAATGAAACTTTGCGTCCTTCTTGAGCAATTTGACAATAGGCTTCACTATCTTAGCGAAATTTGCAATGAATCTCCTGACAAAATTCACTTTGCCTAAAAAGGACTGAATTCCTTTCACATTCTTTGGTTCAGACACCTTGTTGATTGCTTCAATTCTCTCAGGGTCTATTCTTATTCCTTCCTTGGAGACTATGTGTCCCAATAACTTTCCTTCAGTGACCCCAAAATGACATTTCTTGGGATTTAGTGATACACCAAATTCCAAGGCTTTATCAAACACCTTCTCTAAATGTCCACAGTGATCATCAGCTTTCTTTGAGAAACAAGTTAAATCATCTTGGTAAACCACCATAATAATATTAATGAATTCCTTAAAAGCCACATCCATAGCTCTTTGAAATGTAGCCCCTGCATTTTTCAATCCAAATGGCATTCTCACATATACATAAGTTCCCCATGGGGTAGTAAAAGCTGTTTTAAACTGTTCTGACTCCTTTACCAACACTTGATTATATCCTGAGAAACCATCCATCATGGATAAAAGATCACATCCTGTCACTCTTTGTAACATTGCTTCCATATTTGGGGATGAATAATTATCTTTTAAAGAGGCGACATTAAGATTTCTAAAATCAACACACAATCTGATGTCTCCATTTTTCTTTCTTACTGGGACCAGATTAGAGACCCATGAAGAATGTCTGATTGGTTTGATAATCCCCCCTTCTCTCAATTTAGTCAACTCTTGTTGCATTTTTGTTTCTAACAAGGGGTTAATAGGTCTCTGTTTCTGTCTAAAAGGCTTAGCATCTGGAAGTAAGGGAACTTCATGCTGAAAAAGATCTTGTCTATACGCCTTTAGGTCTTCATAAGACCAAGCAAAAACATGTCTATACCTTTTCAGTAAACTGATTAGGTTAGTCCTAACATGAGGAAGTAGCTTCTTTCCAATATATACCAACTTGGGGGATGATTCTGTCCCCAAGTTGACCTCCTCTAATTCTTCTAACTTGGTGGTAGATTGCTGGTGTAGATGACTGTCATTATAACTAAACATGCTTTCTAACTCCACCAACCCTTTAGGTATCTCGTTGGTTTCCAATTGGACAATATCATTTCCAAACACTGTCTCTCTGTCATCAACCACTTCCACCAATGCATTACAATCAATTTTTTGTCCATCATAATCATCAACACATTGGATGAACCTAAGAATATCTTCATCATCAGCAAAAACTTGCCAATTATATACATTATCAGGAATAGCAGGCCTAGCTTTTATTTCCACAGTGGAGATACTAGTTAGAGTTGCATCATCATTTTTTAAAGCAACATTAGCTAGGAAATCTGCCATAATATTTTTTGCTCGCTCTATCCAATTGATAGAAAAGACATCAAAATATTCAATAATATCCCAAACAGCATGCTTATATTGCTTCAATTTATCATTCTTAGATGCATATTTAGATCTTACCTGAGAAACAACCAACTCTGAATCACCCATCACTTTTAATAATCGAATTCCATTCTTTTTTGCAACCTCAAGTCCTAATAACAGAGCTTCATACTCTACAGTATTATTTGTGCATTGGAACGCCAATAAGAATGAATATTTAAAGGTTATACCTGATGGGGATACAAAAAGAACTCCTGCTCCAGACCCTTCTTTGGAACAAGCTCCATCGAAATACATTTGCCACAATCCATACTGCTGTGCTTGTAGCTCAACTACAATTAGGTCAGTGTTCTTCAATTGAGGTAATACTGGCTGAATTCTGAAATTATCTAAATCCACATCAATCATACAGTTAAGCATACTAGGGTCCACATTTTCAACTACCTTAGGAGCTCGTGGCTCCCTGTATAGTTTGACCTTATTGCCACCAACAGGAATAGTAGCATAAGACAAATCCAATTGAACATTTCCCCCCACTGCTGCGGCCCACTGCCTAGAAAGTAACATGCCATAGTGGGGTTTAGTATCTGTGACAATAACATCCATTTTGTAAGTAGCTTCAGGAAATGCGGCTATTTTTACTTCTACATCTTTCATTGTACCTATCACAGGTACTTCTCTATTGTCCATGGCATAACATTTCCCATACACAGTAGTCACTGACAATCCTAATTCTTTCATGACACCATAGGGCATCACATTAGCAGCTGCTCCTGAATCTATCATGCAGTTTTTAATTAACCGGTTATTTACCAGCAGGGTAACATAGAAAGGGTCCACTTGAGAAGGCTCCTGAGTGATAGTGGTTCCAACATATACCTCTGGAGTTTGAAACTCTTGATCCTTCCCGATTTTATCTGAACCAGTGGGGAATACTGAATCACCATCAGATATACTAGAGAATAGAGACAAAGCTGCATCCTTGTGTTCCTTAATCTTTAGTAACTCCACTAATGGGACAGTGACCTTCATTTGAGTTAAAGCTTGGGCCATATTAAATGTGGAATAATTACACTATTCAGTATTAGCCTTAACCTTTTCTACTTTGAATTGATTGCCCTTTTTTTACTATTTCCACCTTTTGTACATCACCAGCATTTTTGGCATCTGTGGTTCTAGGGAAGTCTTTAACTTGTTCCTCTTTTTCTTGACTAGCTTTAACAGTAGCAGTAACACTGCTTGATGCCCCTTTCTTTGTGACCTCTTTTACAAACATGGAACCTGGATCACCTTGATCAGTATCTCTCTTGGTGCTTCTCAGATTGTAGTTATGTTTAGCTTTGGCGATTGCAGCCTTAGTGAGATTTCTAACCTCTTCTTCACTAGGCCTCCTAAGATGAACTTCTTCATCTTCAATTGTTACCACATTCAATGTAGGGTGCCAGCCTAAGGCTAACTGCCCTTGCACTAACCTTTCATTATCTAGCACATCACTGCATTCACTTTGCATAGATTCCTCATCACTTTCTATGATAGTTTCGAACATATTAATATCAGGCTCTATTTCTGGTCTCATGGATTCTTCCAGAGCTTGAGCCACTGCACACTGATGAGGAGAATGTGGTCCATCACAAGCAATACACCAAGGAGTATTTTCTATATTATTAACAGTTTTCCCTTTCAAAGGATCTGGTGTATCTTGGCTTTGGGCAATCTTAGGCTTCTCAACTTGGGGCTTACCATCCTTCCAATTTGTATTGTATGGCATATCATGTAACCCAGGAGGTCTATCTTGCCAATTGTAATGAGGTTTATCATTTTTGTTAACCTTAGCAGTCAAATCTTTCATAGCAGTAACCAATTTTTCTATTTTATCCTCTTCCTTAGCAGCTTTGTTAGGTTGCTGTTTAGTTTCATGCCATAATCTTCCATCTGTCCTCCTTCCTAATTTTCTAGATGCCTTTCTATTACTTTCAACATTTATGGCAATTCTAAAGGCATCCCTCAGGTTATGAGGATTTTTATCTCTGAGAATGTAAGCCATCTTAGAATCAAATGCATTATAATAGGTGTTAAGGTACATATTGTCATCTAGCCTCATTACCTGATATAATCTATGCATAGCCTTTTGGAACCTAGCATTAAAATCAGTGACTATTTCGTTTTCAAATTTTCTAATATTATTGAACTCATTCAACATGAAACTCACATTAGTCTTATCACCATACTGTTCTTGAAAGCAATTTTTGAACTCCTCCCATGAACCTATGCTAGCTACTGGAAGACCTCTGTACCAATCTCTTGCATCATCAGTCAGGGATTGAACAAACAGTTTCATAATCACATCTTCATCAACTATCTCATAATCATTTATCAAATCCCCAAAAGATTTGAGATGTTCCTCAGCACTGACTGCATTGTTCCCGGCAAATTTATGGAGTTTGTCTCTTAACTCAGTGGGAACATGATTTGGATATCCTGGGATCCCATCAAAAAACAATTGCTTATATTGTTCTAGATTAATCAGCCTTCTTTGAAAAGGGGAAACAGTATTATTATTCCCCATAATCATCTTAGCTTTTGGGATTGGGGATTGAGATGTTTGGGTGTACTGCTTATTTGAAGGTATGTGGCTTACTGAAGCAATGTTAGTGTGCACTGCTGGTTGGGTATTGACCTGAGGGAGAGACATTTGTTGGGGATTAGGCTTACTAAGATCTTCTGATGGGAATGTAATAGGGGGGGATTTTAGGTAGTTAATCTTTCTCTTAACTTCCTGATTTGTAGCTTCTAACTCAGCCTTTTCCAACTCCATTTGGAGGTCTTCCTTTTCCTTCCTCATCCTTTCCATCTCTCTCTCATGCGCTAGGATCCTATGAGAAATCCCTTCTGCAGTTTTAGACTCTACTCCATCATCTACCCATATCTGTTTTCCTTTATCTAAATTAACTTTAGGGAGCTAGGAATCATTAGGAACTTCTTTACTTGGCTGGGCTATTGACTTAGGAACTGGTCTAATCTTAGGGATTAAGATCTCCCTGATCACCGGGCCTTCTTGATCACTCTTTTCTTTGTCTTTGGCAGGCACTTCAAGATCAGCTATCTGTCTAAGAAGCCTATCTCTCTCCATCATTTTGGCTTTAACTTCCTTTTCCTTATTTGCCTCCTTTTGGGCCCTCAAGGATATTAAATGATGAACTTTTTTATTTAATTCTTCAATTTCTTGAGACATCTTATCCTCATCAGGATAGTTTTCTTCAGAATTCGATGCATTAATTTGATCTATATCAATCAAACTAATGTTCCCATCTATTGTCCTAGGAACAGAGTGCCTAATTGCATTTGAGCTAGTTCTATCTTTTGCAGAAACACTAACATGTGATAAATCTCGACTTAAAATAGGCATATCATCAATATTTCCAAACAATCCTGAATGAAAACCTAAAATATCCTGATCCGAATCTCTTGAGGATGAATTTGACTTTGCATAAACAGGTCGGTCAGGCATCTTACCAGTATTGTTGTTTTTCTGCACCCATGCAGCATTTGATGGCTCATGCATCACAGATCTCTTCTGGCCTCTTCGTGATTGCTCTGGTAGACCTTCTTGCAGGGTTTCACGTGGATGTTTCTTCATGAATGATCTTGTATGCTTATTTCCTTGCATCTTGTTTGTCTTTATTTTAGAAAGTTTATATCTCACAAGGACTGGTTCAAAAATAACAGAGTCGCCACCCACAAAACTATGGGAAATATAAACGCAAGCAGTCTTACTCACAACACAACAGTACTTTCCACAAGTCTTGGCACAGATTCTGTGTCTATATCTTTTGTGATATCTCTCCCCAGCAGAGGCGCCACTTTTGTTATTCTCAAAATCTGATTCCTCTTCAATGCCCTTAAAATAATACAATCTAAAATGAATGCCGAAGAGACATCAAGGAGAAAGGGATCCTAGAGACAACATATGACAAGGTTTGGTTAGACCTTCTACACTTCGGACCTTTCTTTGAGCCCAGGTGGGTATACCTTCTGTGAATTAACTCCACACTCTTAAGCAACAAATCTACAGCAAACCAGTCCAGAAACCAGTGGATTCATTCACCTTGAAAAACAATTGAAAACAAAGGATGAAACAATACTCTACTTCAACATATTTGATCAACAAAGTATGCAATAAACAGCCTTCGGTTAATACCAGTGCTTTATCCAAGGCTACAGAGTCACTCAAACTCAAATAAAACTCCTGAAACGAAATATCTCTATATTTCCCATCAACTCGGTTTCCATTTATCCTTGCAGATGCCTAACATCAACAAGAATTTAATCACTTCAAAATAAACTATGGCCCTCAAAATTCAAAGCTTCTCCTAAAGTATTTACTGGTGGAGTGGTCATGCATGTTTAATTTCCCTCCTAAAGAGAAAAGCTAGAAACACCCATACTGAGATTGCCTTACAATTTCATTCACACAGAAAAATCCTAGACTATTCTGAATGAAAAAGAGTAAATAAACTCAAGGACAAGATTGAAGACGACACAAAGCTTTCATTCCAAACTGACGGCCTGTATATTGATATTCATTTGAAAAGATCTTACAAAAGTCTGATTCTCCATTAATCTTTGGAAAAGCTCAGATAATATTTCTGCAGCGTTTTCTTACAAAAATTTTGTGATCCCTTTCTCTCTAGTCCTGGTATCCATTTATAACAATATGGATGCACAAAGCTTCGGAATTCTCGAGGAAAGTTTGTTACAATTACTTCAAAAATTGAAGAAGTTACAATTTCAGTTATGCGCTCTTTTCAGCTTCTTCAGCAGTCTGTTGGACGGGTTGTTCAGTTGCAACCTCTTCTGGCTCTTCAGGGACGCTCTCTAACTGCTCCGGATCTCGAGTGGAATATTTAACTCCCCACTCACTATACGTCTCCTCGGTCGGCCATACAAAATTAATCACATCACCTTTAACCTTAGTCAACCCTTTCCAAGAATTCCTCAGTTTGTTGACTTCGGAGTTGAGAAAACTGTAGTGTGATTTAATTCTTTCTATTTCCTGTATGGTTAGAACAAAGAATGAGGTGTCATCGAGATCAATGATTCCTTTGACCCTTGCTGACAACTTGGCATCCATCTCTCTAAGCCATACCTGCTTGTCTTTCAGCTGATCTGGATTAACAAAAATTCCTGGGAGCAACTCAAAAACCTGATCAGTGTATTCCTTTTTGCACAAATTTACCTTTCTATCCACATTATCTACATCTATAGCTAATTGCATTAAAACTTTAGCAACATCAGAAGTAGCCTTTATAATGGGATTGGCCCTTGCTTCATCACAGGAAACACACATGAACTCCAAATCCTGCTCCCTAGGCCTCCATCTGTCAAAAATGGGTGTCAAGATGGCCTTATCTCTTCTCAACTCAGTCCATATCTCCATGACTTTTCCTACACTATTGTGAAGGAGTGAAGCATTTATAGTGTCTGCAAAACTGGAGATTGTGGCCTTTATTTTCTCTTCATACTTCCCTGCATAATAGGCCTGAGCTGAAGGGCCTCCTTTTCTTTAGCATCCTTCTCAGCTACTGCAACACTAAATTTGGCAGTCTCCAACACTGTGCTAGCAGCCTCTACTACCCCTGTACTCTCTACTCTCTTGACCATTAATCCACCAATGTGACTTGTCCCTGTGGTGTCTTTACCCTTCTTGTCCTCATTTCTCTTAAGGGACCACATGACCAGAGCAGCATTGTCTTTACTGAATGTAACCCCTTCCATGGGTTTGGTTTCTTTTCTCACTGCATCCAGCACCAGAGCATCAGCAATATTCCATTCTGGTAGAATGAGCACTCCAGCTTGTGCTACTAAATCTCTTCCCTGTTCAGGAGTGATGGTTTTGAATTCTTCCATCATCTCCTGTTTTATTTCTTCCTCCACTGAGGCTGGATCTTTATCAGGTTGTTCTGCCTTTCTTGTTTCACATCTAGCATTATACTTATCTATATGTTGTTTCCAGATAAATTGCACGAATGCTTCAGATGTGACAAAACTATCATCCGCTAGAAAGGCACTAGTGGCCTTCCTTATCTCAGGATCCCACTCCTGGCCTTTGAGTTCAGTTGAAGTGATGTCCATTTGTGCTTCAATGGGCTCTTCTGGCATCCCTTCTTCCACTTCATCATATGTATACGCAATCTCCCCCAAGCTGCCCAACTGAGAGAGGTATTCAGTTGCTGCTTGTTCATCTCCAATGTGGAGAGGGGATTGGGATGGGGAATATAAGGGTGTATCTGATTGCACCTCCTTCCCCACCCTCTGCTTCTTTGGGCTGTCTTGTATGTCAATGACTTCATGTGCTTTCCTCTTCCCTTTGGATGAAGAGGGTTCCTCTCTTGCAGACACCAACACACTGTAACCTGCTTTCTTATGCAGGGTGTAATCACCAGGAGGGATAGCTTTAGTAGGAGCTGATTTTGCCAAAATCATTCTTGCTTTCTCAGGGTTGTTTTTAATTACGACTTCCCTTTTCTCCTTTATTGTCTGCATCACATCCTCAAAACAAATAATCAAAAATTTTATCTTTTCTTCCAATGGGAAGAAGCTAGACAATGGGTCATAGCTAGCATCAAATTGATGCACAAAATCCAGGGCCTTCCTGTAAGCCACCCACTTTTCCTTCCTTAACTCCTTCTCATCCAAATCAAATTCATTCCTGATGAGGTCTTCAGGAAAGTGGAATTGATGAGGCCTGCCTCTGCATGCTACTTTCTTCCGGAATACACCATTGTAGAAGTTTTCCGGATCAGCACATCTAGACACTGCAGTGGACAAATGGAAGGGATTGAGGAAATCCTCAAAACATTTCCAGCCTCCCTTGGTGATTATAAATTGGTGGGCTACTGTAGCTGTAGGGAAAATAGTCCCTTTACCTCTGCCTGTTAACTCTGCCTCTTGCAAGTCACCAATTTGTCTGAGAATCTCAGCTATTCCCACTTTGAGGGGGACCTGGTATGGTAACAAAAATGGGGTGCCTCTGAAACCAAAGACTCTAAAAATTGTGGAAACTGGATACAAGTACATATCACCCCAGTTATGAACTATCTTGATACTCTCTGCGAATTCTTTTGGTCTTAAGAATTCCAGAAGAAACTTGAGGACTCTTGGATTGTCAGAGCAAAGGAGAGTCCTTATCTTGGACGCAAAATATTTATCAAACTTTAGAAAACTTGCATCCTCTCTATCCCATGACAATACAGTACTCCATAATTGCACCGGCATCTTTTCTCCCTCCTTTTCTTTTACCAGGTCCATTCCACTGGCGAAATAATCTCCACCTTTGAAGAGGAAGAGGTGCATCAATAGTGAATACCACCCAAATGGCCTATCCACCTTTCCATTCTTTATCCCTATCAATCCTCCATGGATAGCATCAGCAATATAGGAAGCATAATCAAATGTAATAGCAAGAGAAGGATTCAGAATTTGAACAATCATTAACAGATAATGATTTGGCATATTAGATTCAGCATCCTCTCCTAGAACTTGGCAAAGTGCCCAGTACATCCCTTTTGCCCTCAAGGTAAACATACTTAGTGAAAAAGGCTCTTGTGTATTGGGCCCTACAACTGCTAACCCTCCTACTTTCAGAAAAAGTTCTTTGAGAGGCCCATTCCTGAGATGAGTCCTCTGTGCCCTGTATACCTGAGCTAACTATGTGAAGTTTATAGGTTCCAAGAAATTGGTGAACTCACTGAGCCCAAACGCTTTTCTCAACTCTTCTGCATTAATCTCCACGAGGGTTTTTCCATTTACATCCCGGATACACCTTGTAACTGAATCATAATTCAATGCCATTTGGGTTAACAAATCTGTATCCATGAACACCCTTGGGACCACCAACTTCCCAACATCTAATTCCCAAATGCTATTTTGAGGAGCAGGAGAATTCCTCATCCCAAATCCGATTCTAAATAACCCCAACCCAGACAATCCCACCTGCGGGTCTCTTAACCAATTACCCTTGTCATATAATCCTTCTCCAATTTTTCGTCGGGGAGCCCTGGGTACTAACTCTTTGGCCTTAGATGCGTGGTTAGTTGACAGCGTCAACTACTCTAAAAAGTCATCACATACACTTCTTTCCAGATAATCAACTTTACCAGAAAATTCCCTTTTAGGCGCCATTTGAAATACAACCAGAGGAATATCACTTCTGTTATACGAGAACAATTTCACTTATTACCACACAAAAATGGCTGCAAAATAAGAAAAAACCTGATGCTTGCTTGAAGAAATTCGCTCTGCAACCAGTTCGCCTTCTCTGTATTTGTAAAAGATAACTCTGCGTTACACTTCTGCAAAATCCTTTTAAAAGATCTCTATACTTGGTTGTTAGGAAATCAAATGCTTGTACTCTGGGCCTTAACTGTAACATTGATTCCGCATGCTTCGGCCGTCCCTTCAAAATCGAATTCATACGAGAATTCATATGTTAACTCCAACGGGTCGCAGCCTTCCTGCAAGTGTCTCACTGTGAATTGCATTTTGACGGCTTTGTCTTTAATCTGGGTCCCATCCTTCTATTGGCTACATAATACCACGCGGCATCTGATCATTGGTTTGGAAAATCCCTTTACATTCTGTTTTGATACTGGCCGAATGTATCCCTTTATACTGTGGCGGGCCCATGTCTTTCCCTTTTTGCCATGTCATCATCATGACACGTGGATGGCTCTCATTAACTCTCGCTATTTCGCGGCCTTAAAAAGTGAGTAGCTTACCCCTGCGAAATAGCGCGGACCGTTGGATCATCTTTCAAGTTGGTTACCGTTTACTCCTTTGAAAAGTCCTCAGGAATGGTGGGCCCGCTGTGTCGTCAGTGACATCTGGCATCTAGTCATCCACTGTGCTGATTTGTCGCTCTGTCACTTGCCGGAAGAAGAACCATGGGGGCCCCACTTCAGTCTCGACAGGTCTATCTCAGAAATGGTGGGCCCACGGACACGCCATGGACACCTGGCTCCTTGTCACCTTCGGAGCCGACCTGTCACATTTTCATTTGTCAAGCATACACTATAGGGACCCACAGCTTCCTTTTAGACCGCGTGTCATCAAGACACGTGGACGGTCCAGGTTAACTTTCGCTATTTCGCAGCCTTAAAAAGTGGGCAGCTTACCCCTGCGAAATAGCGCGAGCCGTTAGATCGTACCTCAACTTGCGCAGCATTTAAACCCTATTAGAAGCTCTCAAAGGTGGTGGGCCCACGGACACGCCATAGACACCTGGCGCCCTGTCACCTTCGAAGCTGACCTGTCGACTTTTCATTCGCTGGAAGGAGCCACGGGGTCTCAATGAATTGTAAGAGCTGTCCCTGCTAGGTCACTTCCACCTGTGAGCTGACTCATCTTTGGGGCCCACTTTTGATCCTTAATCTTAACATGCTGACTGTGGAGACCTGTGCCACGTGCTGCCCTCTAATACGCCAGAGAAGACCACGTAGGGGGGCCCTACCTTCTTTGACGGCCGCAACCTTTACTTTCTCTGCATGACACATGGACGGCTGATATTCGTCCTCGCTATTTCGCGGCCTTAAAAGGCGAGCGCCTCACCCTTGCGAGATAGCGCCGACCGTCGGATCTTTCCCCAAGTCGATCGGTGTTTACTGGGCCTGACACTTTAGAAGGAAATAATAAAAGGCGAAATTTTTTTCAAATAATCAACATGATCGCCTAGGTAAATAGCAAGGGGGGACACTTCTTACGACCCCGCGACCCATGACTTAAGTGAAATAAAGTAACGACGGAATAGAAACCAGGGGACCTAATACAAAAGACAAAGCCTAAAACTTAGAACAACCTTAAACCCTCTAGGTTTAGAATAAAGCTGAAGCATTTGGGGCCACACCTTACGAATATTTTCAAAGAACCATAGCCAATTATGGGGAAAGAACCCAATTTTAAAACAGTGATAACACTCTATATTCTGACCAAGGTCCCCATTTTGCCATCTCCACACATGCTTCCTAGACATCGACTGTCTCAAGGTATTGCACAATACCATACATCCTAGCCTGTGCTACACTTCTTCTGGCCTCTTTATCGAATGTCGCACTCCAGAGCAAGAATGGTCACAAGGGAGGACTGAATTCAGTCACGTGAATCCATGCTCCACCCACACTTTCAAAGCCATCCATGTCTCATGCCAATCCTAATAAAGCTTCCATTTTGCCTAGCCATTCCTTCTTCACACAGTTGTTCATGATTTCTCTGACTTTCAGAACAGGTCGGAGCTCCGGACACCATGCCATAAATAGAGACACTATGTCCACATTCATTATGTACTTCCATCCACCTTCTACGTACTCAGGCCCAAGGATCAACTTCACCGCGGACAGGAATGTGGTGTCTTCATAGATAAACAGGTTCATCAACCTATCATCACTTATTCATCCCCAAAATGCGACCTATGTTTTGCTTGTTTGTAAAGAAAAGTTGGCCTCCATATTTCAAATCAAGATACCTGTTATTCCAAAACGGACATGCAAATATGTCAGACTAACAACAACGTCTATAAATTATTCCAATTTTTTATCAACCTATGCCTTAATTTTTGATGTAGAGGGTCAGGGGTTTTAGGTGACTTCAAGAAAATATGTTTTCAAGTGCTTCACACTCCTTGCATTTGCCTAGTGTTTCCAAGGCACTTTAAGGCTTCAAAGGGGCAAATCAATACCCAACTCTCCACTATGACTCCTAGTGTCTTCAACCACTTATTCCAACCCAATTAAACAAGTTTCAATTAGTTTTAAGGTTTCAAGACTTCTCCATACTCTTAAACCCCACTATGCCTGCTACTAGCCCTAGAGCCCAATTAGCCCACTTGAGGCTGAATTAATTCAGTTTCTCCAATTTTTCCCAAATAACTTCCAAAAAAAAATAGTTTTTTAGATACCCTTTTCGGCTTAATACAACATATATCAAAATTAGGTATGGTTGTTTTGGACCATGCCTTTGCTGTCCTAAGACTGAGACTATTTTTGATGTAAAAACCCACACTTTTACAAAGCAAGTATATAAAATACTTATCCCCCAACCTTTAAACTCTCAACAGTAGTTTTTTATGACTCCAAACCAAGGAAAATCTAATTTTTTAGGTTCTATGATCTTGTTTAATGTGCAAACCCCAAAGCCCTCACCAATAGGCTCCCAAAACCAAGGGTTTCTTGATTAACCACTCTCCCAACACTGCTGCAACTTAATAAAGGTTCATACACCTTCTCCTAGACCATATTAGACATATCCAATCATTAAAATACCCCTTTGTTAAGGTAGATCTTCTGCTGCTATAGGCTTGCTATGCTTCCTACTCACTTCTCCTTCATCCAACTCATGGTGATCACCTGTCAAACCACACTTCCTGCAAGTTATTTGGTTAGGATCATATTATAAATGTTAGATAGAGCCTCCTTTATGAGAAACAGGACCTTACATCCATAGAAGGGCTCCAAATTGCATTTTGGGCCTTCAATGCCAATGATACAACTCAGAAAATTTTAGGACAGTCAGCACAAATGACAAAATCTGAGAAAAACCTGCTAAAAAATCATTCCAAATCACTTATTACAATGTTTAATGACTGCCCAAGGTTTATACCATGAAAGATCAATCACTTACAAGCAACAAAACACAAGAAATTGCAAGAAAATGAAGGTTTTATTCACTTTTTCTGTTAAATCCGTACAACATCCGTACTGTAGCATCCAACCACACCAAAATGGAATTCCAAACACCTAATGATGATGTCTTCTAATTTTCAATAGGGAAAAGGTACTCACCAAAGGTAATCTTCCTCCTGCTACAACCTGCATTCACTTTACCAAAAGCATTAGTATCAAAAAGCTGATTTTGAGTCCTTTGTCTAGGACCTTGTGGCTTCACCTCTTCTTGCCTTCTCATATCACTATTCTGATCTGATACCATCTGCAAACTCAAAGGTTTAACCACATCTCTCTGCTCAATCATAGGACAATCAATGTCCCCAACTTTTATGCTCTTAAAGTCCCAATCTTGCTGCTCCTTAGGACTGTTGTTCTACTGCAACTTAGTTTGATTCATCCAACCAATATCCTTGACCTCACTACCCTGCACACACATCCTAATTTTGTCTCCAAAACAGATTACATTATGTTCATTCTTCACCTTACAAGGTAAAGGTGTTAAACTATATCTTTTGCTATCCTTATGAACCAAATATGTATTTGTATATCCATCATGGATTGTCCTCCTTAAATATTGCCATGGTCTACCCAATATGATATGGCCACAAGTCATAGGTATAACATCACATAAAACATGATCATGATATGGACCAATTGAGAAATCAACATAAGCCCTCTAACTAATCATTACATGCTGCTCTTGACTAACCCAAGTGGCATTATAAGGATTAGGATGATCAAATGTTTGCAATCCCAACTTAGAAACCATATCAAATGAAACAAGATTATCATTTGAGCCAGAATCAATGATCAACTTACATATCTTACCCTTACTCAAGCATTGTGTCCTGAAGATGGATACCTGATCTAATGTTTGCTGCTGCAATGTACCTCTTCTGATCATAAGAAAGTCTCCCTCTGTTATAGGATACACTTTCAATGGTTCTTGGTCTTCATGCTTGTTTTTTTCTTCATATGCTAAGTGTACTCTTCTATCTTTGCCTCTATCAGCTTCATCCCATTGAGGACATTTGAAAGATGGATGTCCAACTTCATTACAATGGTAACACCTACCTGTGAATACATGTGATCCTCTTTCATTACCAAATCTACCTCCTCCTCTATAACTATAACCACCTCTTTGTTCTGATGTAGACTCTTTGTCCTTATTGTCTTGTCCTTGTGATTCATTTGCAGACCTTCCTCCTCTTCCTCTCATGGATCCTCTACCTCTTGTGCCTCCTTGCCTCTCTTGTTTTCTTTTCAACTTCTCCTCAGCCCTTATTGCAAGTTGAAAACAATCTCCCAATGTTTGTGGAACATTCAACCCAATCTCATCCTGCAAATTGTATCTTAGCCCATTCAAATACCTTGCTACCTTTTCATCTTCATCCTCTACTCCTCCTCTAATGCTCAATTTGTGAAACTGCTCTATGTATGTCATCACATCCATGTCTCTTTGTTTTAAGTTTTGCCTCATCCTCTTTATTTGTATAGCAAAATCAGATGGTAGAAATTGTGCCTTCATCAATGCCTTCATTCTCTCCCAACTTGTGATCTTATTCAATCCTCTTGCTGTCCTCTCAGCCTGCATACCACTCCACCATGTTAATGCTGTTCCCCTCAACTTTGCCTTTGCAAATTTCACCTTCTTGTCATCATCCGTGTCTTCCAACTCAAAGTAGTTTTCTAAGGCCTCTATCCACACTAGCACTTCCTCACTGTCCATTCTTCCCTGGTATATAGGTAAATCAACATGACCTTTTATTCCACCACCTTGGACTGCCTTTAGTAGTCTCACTAACCTCCTCTCTTCAGGATCTTCTTCATCCCTCCTAGTCTCTTCATGTTCACCACCTTCATTGTGTGCTTCAAGATTCTCATTGTTTTCTTCCATCCTAGGTTGTTCCCTTTCCTTCTCTAAGGCTTCAATCCTTGCTAGTAGTTGCAATCTCTCCCTTCTTTGCTGTCTATCCTCTCTCTCCATTGCTGCTTCAAGTTCCCTCTTTTCCCTCTTCTCTCTTTCAAGGGCTTCCTTCAACTCTTCAATTTCCCTAGCCATTTGATTCTTCGGTGCCATCTTGTCAAAACCTTCCCAAAGAGATCTACTCACTGCTTTGATACCAATCTGATGTAGAGGGTCAGGGGTTTTAGGTGACTTCAAGAAAATATGTTTTCAAGTGCTTCACACTCCTTGCATTTGCCTAGTGTTTCCAAGGCACTTTAAGGCTTCAAAGGGGCAAATCAATACCCAACTCTCCACTATGACTCCTAGTGTCTTCAACCACTTATTCCAACCCAATTAAACAAGTTTCAATTAGTTTTAAGGTTTCAAGACTTCTCCATACTCTTAAACCCCACTATGCCTGCTACTAGCCCTAGAGCCCAATTAGCCCACTTGAGGCTGAATTAATTCAGTTTCTCCAATTTTTCCCAAATAACTTCCAAAACAAAATATCTTTTTGGATACCCTTTTCAGCTTACTACAACATATATCAAAATTAGGTATGGTTGTTTTGGACCATGCCTTTGTTGTCCTAAGACAGACTATTTTTGATGTAAAAACCCACACTTTTACAAAGCAAGTATATAAAATACTTATTCCCCAACCTTTAAACTCTCAGAAATACTTTTTTATGACTCCAAACCAAGGAAAATCTAATTTTTTAGGTTCTATGATCTTGTTTAATGTGCAAACCCCAAAGCCCTCACCAAGAGGCTCCCAAAACCAAGGGTTTCTTGATTAACCACTCTCCCAGCACTGCTGCAACTTAATCAAGGTTCACACACCTTCTCCTAGACCATATTAGACATATCCAACCATTAAAATACCCCTTTGTTAAGGTAGATCTTCTGCTGCTATAGGCTTGCTATGCTTCCTACTCACTTCTCCTTCATCCAACTCACGGTGATCACCTATCAAACCATACTTCCTGCAAGTTATTTGGTTAGGATCATATTATATATGTTAGATAGAGCCTCCTCTATGAGAAACAGGACCTTACATCCATAGAAGGGCTCCAAATTGCATTTTGGGCCTTCAATGCCAATGATACAACTCAGAAAATTTTAGGACAGTCAGCACAAATGATAAAATCTGAGCAAAACCTGCTAAAAAATCATTCCAAATCACTTATTACAATGTTTAATGACTACCCAAGGTTTATACCATGATACAAGCAACAAAACACAAGAAATTGCAAGAAAATGAAGGTTTTATTCATTTTTTCTGTTAAATCCGTACAACATCCGTACTGTAGCATCCAACCACACCAAAATGGAATTCCAAGGTTTTATAATACCTTCTCCTAACTTCCCAAACCAAAATCCATCAGTTATTCATGATTAAAATGCTTAACAAACAAGTTTTTAGCTTTTCCCCCCAAAATGACACTAGCCACTATTTTCAAATTTTTGAATTTAAAACTCTTATGAAATGGACTTCTACCCCAACCTAATGACTTCTAAAGGATCAAAATGATTTATCAAATAGTTCTAAACGCCTTTGAGATCCTTACCAATTCTATACCCATGAAATCCTATATTTGGTCCTATGGCCTTATTAGGTCCATTAGGACAATTAGTCATTACATTAGGATCATTACAATAAAATGCCATAATTGGCTTCAAGACATCATAATTGAGTCTATTAGACCCATACATCTCCTTGTCATGCTTCCATGGTGTCCTCCAAGTTGTCTTCATGCCTAGTGCTCCTGCACCAATTTTTTAGTGCTTTCTAATAACTAAGTTCATCCACCACATGTTCCATGTTATTCTACAATCTAAGTTTCTGCACAATAGTCTATGGATGTTTATTTAGACTTAGACATTTCCATATGATGCACACAGCTAATCAAAAGTTTCTTTGATTAACAACACGCGTTATGCGCTTTTGCCCATGACCGCTCCAAAATGGTAGTATGGAATGACTAACACGCCTGTTCGTCGCACATTTTACACCGTCGATTTTGTAATGAAAGAGCAGCGATTGACTAAGAGAATGCTAACAAGCTGTACAATAGGGGCTCCCACTCCAAAGTGGACTACGGATTGACTAACAGTCATGTTAGTCACGCATGTTACACCATTGATTTTGTAATAAACGGTTTGTGATTGACTAACCTGTCGCTAACACGTTGTCCAAAAGGTCTGTTTTTGAGCTAGAATAGCTTCAGCCATCTTGCCTCTGGAAGGGACGGCTATTCTAGCTCCAAAATAGACCTCTCATACAATGTGTTAGTGAGAGGCTAGACAATCGCAACCGTTAACTGCAAAATCGACGGTGTAAAACGTGAGACTAACACGCGTGTTAGTCAATCCATACTATCTGTCTGAAGGTTTAGGGGTTTTGAAATTTACCATATCAGGATAGTGCAAAAAATAGTTATATCGATCCCCGATGACATGGAGAATGGGGAAGGCGGAACCATTAGTATTACCTATATCGATAAAACAAACTCAGAAGCATTAAGCATAAAAGTGCATCAGAGACTGATCAGGACTTCGGGAGGAATAGAAAAAGGCTATTCCGACCCCCGATGAAGATAAAAGCACCTGCGGGGATATCGGTGTAAATTATACTGATAAAGTAAACATGCATTAGGACTCATCGGGACATCGGAAGAAGCAAATTATGCTATGTCGAGTCCCGATAGGACTATTAAGGCGTGTTAGTAGTTCATTTTACACCATGCATATTGCGACCAACATTCTGCAATTGTCTAACCTGTCGGTAATGCGCGGTTGCGATTGACTAACCTGTCGCTAAGACACTATATGACATGGAGAATGGGGAAGGCAGAACCATCGGTATTACCTATACCGATAAAACAAACACGGAAGCATAAAGCATAAAAGTGCATCGGAGACTGATCGGGACTTCGGGAGGAATAGAAAAAGGCTATTCCGACCCTCGATGAAGATAAAAGCACCTGCGGGGATATCGGTGTAAATTATACCGATAAAGTAAACATGCATTAGGACTCATTGGGACATCGGAAGAAGCAATTTTATGCTATGCCAAGTCCCATTAGGGCTATTAAGGCGGATGGAGAATTGCTAGGAGTTCTTCGGGGTGATTTTTGCTAGTAACGCGGGGGACTTGGTCACAATGCGGACTGGTATATTGAGATCATCGGGGCATTAGAGGGACATAAATTGAACTATGCTGATACTTGATGGGACATATCGGACTATGTTTCAGCTATCGGGAGTGGTCTCGGTCTGCTATACCGATACCCGGCCAGTAATGAGTAACACGCGTGTTAGTCACGCGTTTTACACTGTCAATTATGCAGTTAGTGGTTGCGATTGACTAACCTATCGCGAAGCAGTGAAAGGGAAGTGGGCCCAGAGTGAGGATGAAGTGGAAAGTAAAGAAGGTGCATCTTGAAAAGGATCCGATAGTTTGCGTTATTTTAGTGGGCGAAATAGCGTGGAGTTTATCTTTCACGAAGCAGTGAAACGATGGTGGGCCCGACATATCAGACTAGTCCTGCTTTTTTTTAAAAATGGCCATATCGGAGAAAAATACCATATCGGGATAGTGCAAAAATAGTTATATCAATCCCTAATGACATGGAGAATGGGGAGGCGGAACCATTGGTATTAGCTATACCGATAAAACAAACTCAGAAGCATTAAGCGTAAAAGTGCATCAGAGACTGATCGGGACTTTGGGAGGAATAGAAAAAGGCTATTCCGACCCCTGATGAAGATAACACCACCTGCGGGGATATCGGTGTAAATTATATCGATAAAGTAAACATGCATTAGGACTCATCGGGACATTGAAAGAAGCAGTTTTATGCTATGCTGAGACCTGATAGGACTATTAAGGCGTGTTAGTAGTCCGGTTTAATCTGTGCATATTGCAACCAACATTCTGCGATTGTCTAACCTGTCGGTAACGTGCGGTTGCGATTGACTAACCTATCGCTAAGACACTGTATGACATGGAGAATGGGGAAGGCAGAACCATCGGTATTACCTGTACCGATAAAACAAACTCAGAAGCATTAAGCATAAAAGTGCATCAGAGATTGATTGGGACTTCGGGAGAAATAGAAAAAGGCTATTCCGACCCCCGATGAAGATAATAGCACCTGCAGGGATATTGGTGTAAATTATACCGATAAAGTAAACATGCATTAGGACTCATCGGGACATCGGAAGAAGCAGTTTTATGCTATGCCGAGACTTGATAGGACTATTAAGGCATGTTAGTAGTCGGGTTTAAACCGTGCATATTGCGACCAACATTCTGTGATTATCTAACTTGTTGGTAATGCGTGGTTGCGATTGACTAACCTGTCGCTAAGACACTCTATGACATGGAGAATGGGGAAGGTGGAACCATCGGTATTATCTATACTGATAAAACAAACTCGGAAGCATTAAGCACAAAAGTGCATCCGAGACTGATCGGGACTTCAGGAGGAATATAAAAAGACTATTCTGACCCTCGATGAAGATAACAACACCTACGGGGATATCGGTGTAAATTATACCGATAAAGTAAACATGCATTAGGACTCATCGGGACATCAGAAGAAGTAGTTTTATGCTATACTGAGATTCGATAAGACTATTAAGGCGTGTTAGTAGTCCGGTTTAAATGGTGCATATTGCGACCAACATTCTGCGATTGTCTAACCTGTCAGTAACGTGCGGTTGTGATTGACTAACCTGTCGCTAAGACATTGTATGACATGGAGAATGGGGAAGGTGGAACCATCGGTATTACCTATACCAATAAAACAAAATTGGAAGCATAAAGCATAAAAGTGCATCGGAGACTGATCAGGACTTCGGGAGGAATAGAAAAAGGCTATTCCGACCCCCAATGAAGATAAAAGCACCTATGGGGATATCGGTGTAAATTATACCGATAAAGTAAACATGCATTAGGACTCATCGGGACATCGGAAGAAGCAATTTTATGCTATGCCGAGTCCCGATAGGACTATTAAGGCGGATGGAGAGTTGCTAGGAGTTCTTCAGGGTGATTTTTGCCGATAACGCAGGGGACTTGGTCACATTGCGGACTCATCGGGACATTGGAGGTACATAAATTAAACTATGCCGATACCCAATGGGACATATCGGTCTATGTTTCGGCTATCGGGAGGGAAACAAGGACCAAAAATAATGTGTTAGCAATAGGCTACTCAATCACAACCGCTAATGGCAAAATAGATTACGCGTTCGGCCACAGCTCCAAAACAGACATTTTTTTTGTTATTTTAGACTATTTTATGCAATAAATAGTAAATCACATTAAAAGAAGCAGACAAAAATCCCTGTGTAAAGTTAACTACAAATTTATATGGGTATTTTTACATATTCATTTGAATCATTTGAAGATAATTTCAATATTACTGTTAATTGTTAATCGCCCAAGGAGTAACATGCCTAATCGCGTGTTACTCAGTGCGTACGATGGACTCGGCAAGGCCGCAGCTATTGCGCGACTAACAACGCATGGAAATCCATCGGAGAAGCGACAAAACTGATAACAACACATGGAAATCCGGATCCAAGGTCGGACCTATCAGCATTACTCTCGCCGATTAAATTAATAAGGCAATGGCGGTTACATCGGAGAACCGACAAAAGCATAATATCGTCTTGCCGAACCGAAAAGCGCAACAGAAATGATAGACCAAAACGACAGTACAAAGATACTAACAGACACCAAACACCTAGCAAAACGACACTACAGGGATACTAACATGCATTTTATAATGCTTTTTGGAGCCAACAAACATGCATCGAGCCCTATATCTAGCCCTAACGCGAATCATTTCAAGCTACAGAAAAACAAGAATAACCGAAGAAAAACAAAACGATATAATTTTCGCACAACGTATACAAATCTGAAAGAATGGCTACTCAACAAAACAATAAAACTTGCAAATTTTCCAACTATATACAACCAGAAAAAATGGCTACTCAACATACTTGTTAACCTTCAGAAATGAACGTAGGCTGCCCTTGAAAACTAAGTCCTCGTTGCCTCCTTCAAACCCTTCGTTGCCTTCAAAAATGCCTTCAAAAACAACATAACACTTGATTGAACAAATGAGGGCTTTGGACTTTATCTAATCGCGCATTAGTCCGTCCCTTTATGCTTGTCCCCTTTTTTCCACAACACGTAGAAGAAAATGACGGGAGGTTCGCTTGTACGCTCCACCTAACATGCGGAGCCCTAACATGCGTGTTTTTCCACATGAGGCAAAAATGGCGGGACGCGTCTATTCGGCTATTCTGGCTCCAAAAAGATAGTATGGATTTACTAACATGCGTGTTTGTCTCACGTTTTACACGGTCGATTTTGTAGTTAACGGTTGCGATTAACTAACCTGTCAATAACACGCTGTACGAAAGGTCTGTTTTGGCATTTAGCATCAGTTTTCACTGAACGACTGATGTATTGCACGTATGAGAGAACCTGGAGGGAGCCACTGTGGTTTAGAAGCCCACGCCCTCTTTTTCCCACCGTTTTGGCGTTCGAACGCGGTCATCAACACTTGCCACCGGATGTTTGTTTTCTATGGCTTTTAATGTGCGTGTTAGGGACAACACATCGACACGAGCCGTGGTCGACGATTCACCGTCCTCCGGCATACCCACATAGTTTCGTGTGGGCCCTGACGTTTGAAATAACCAACTCCAGGACAACTCCACGTCATTTTCACTGGGTCCGGCGCCTGTGCCAAATTTCCATGGTATGCATGGGCTATGCATGTCTCCAACATGTCCGTTGATGCATGTCATTGGTATGACAAGTCACTTTTGGAGCCAAAATAGACGCGTCCATGGAAAATGGGGGGTAAGGTAGATCAAATCTGATTTGACATAATACCATTAGGCAAAGAACCAAGGCAAAGGCAACTGGGGTGGAATGACTTTTTCACATCAAGGCTCATGTAGAAGTAGTAAGGAGGTAGGAACATGCTTCTCTACAACCCTAAACCTAATCAAAAGCAATATAGGTGCTCCATTAAAGACCCACATCATAATGGAACCATGAAACAAGCATATTGTCGGTTTCAACAAGACAAAAAAAGCAAAACGAACATCTCTAGAAATTAGCAAACTAAGGAAGATATGAATTGGAGACAAGAGAGGGGAAATAGAACAAGTAGACCTTGGAAGGGTAAAGGAAAACTATATTTGGAAATGGGCCCTCAACAAAATAAAAAAAAACTCACAAGGTACGTTTTAGGGCCCTACCAAATTAGGAACTAAGTGTATTTGTGTTCTTTTAGATGGAAAGCAAGTGGAATGTTCAATAGAAAGATTACGAGATGTAGGGATGTTTCTTAAATGGGGATGGTTGGCCTACTTTCGATAAACTAAGGAACGAGTGTGACCAAAAATTGGGGAAAGAATGTACACCTCTAAGCATTACCCAATGGATATTTCCTAGCGGAATTCCCATCCAATAGAGATAGATGGATTTTAACAAACAATGGCCCCTACTTGATGGATGACATTAAAATATTTATGGAATATTGGAGCCCTAATTTTGATCTATGGAAGCAAGAAATTAAAGATAGGTAAGTATGGGTGCGCTTATATAATCTCTTAACATAATATTGGGAGGAGGACATCCTAGCAAATATAGGGCAAAAACTAGGCCTCTCATTCAAGTCGACAAAAAGAGAGATGTTTTGGGATCTATGCCAGAAAATTCCTGAACCTAATGCCCTATCCCCCTCTACCACAAGAGATCAAAATTCATACAACTTGGTGTATATGGTGACAACAGATAGAAAGAGAAGATCATCAGGTCATATGCCCAAAATGCGAGTCAAAGGGATATGGTCAATTAGAATGTTGGACAGAAGTTGAGGCCAGCAAGGCAGGATACTAAGAAGACCAAACAAAGCAGAGTGCAGAAAGAAAGAAAAATCATTTCTCCATAGGAGAACCATCCCACAATGAGTAATTATTGGAAATGATGGGTAAGGAAAGGGAATCCATGGAGCAGAATAAGACTCCAGTTGAGGCCCTTCAAGTAAGGGATGGAGAAACTCTAGTGAGAGCAATGAACACACAAGAGGAGAACTATATCCTGAGTACCATTATGGATCAGGAGAAACAACAAGCATGCATTCAACAAACATAGAAAAATGGAAATATAGAAAAGGTGTAGTGTCATAAATTGTATATGTATACAATTTTGTCCTTGCCTAGACCTCACCTTGGTGCTTTGACTTTTGATGCTTGATGCCTATTTGGATTCTACTCACACCACCTGCAATAATGCATTTCCGCCTTCTTCTCTACCTTCCCTCCAAGTCTAAGTCCTGATTGTCAGGACCAGGGTGCTCAATGCCTTGGTACTCTCAATTAGGACCCATTTTTTGATCCTCACAATGATCATCTATGATGAGTGATAAATTTGATCTCGTATCAACCTACTACGAAAAATCAATTAATTTTTCAGGCAGTCAAGCATAAAAGGTGGTCTACCCCTCTCATTTTAAATCCTAAGAAATCTCCCAATCATCCAAGCTATCTGAATTACACTAACAAATTCAAGTGAGCAAGCAATCAAGCATTCATCAAGCATTGGAGAAGAAGTAAAGTCAAGTTCAAGCATTCAAGATGACATCCATGATCAACTTTCAATGAAGACATTCTACAAGACATCCTGAAACCCTTGCATGAGGATCCAAACAAAACTTGATCAAGGTATACATTTCAATTATAAGCATTTTATTTCAGATCTAGCCTTTCCCTCAAAAGGAAATCATCTTGCTGCAATTTCCATTTCAATTTCAAGGTTAATTCTTAAATTGGGGTTTGACCTAAGGCAAAATCCTATCCACAACATTTTTCCTCTCTTTTTGTGTGTAGGAAATTGGCTCAGGAGGTCTACTCAAGGATTCAGACATTTGATGATGACAAATAGGTCACACTTTTGAAGGAGAAAAATTTGAAGGACCAAGGCAAATCTGTACTACTTGGTCTTGAAAAATCACCTTGAACTTCTAAGAATAGGTTTTGACTCTATTCTTTTTACCAGATCTTTGATGTGGCTCTATTTCATATCTATAGCAATATGTTTTTGTTGGTTTGCTTCAGATTCTCAAGTATTTGCCTAAATTCAAGCAATACAATTCCAATTACATTTTCAACTCAAACAAAAGGGGAATAAGGACTACAATCAACATTCAACCCTCATCTTAATAGAATTGAGGTTGGATCAATTGTGTTATCCTCCTTTTATTATTTTGGAGGTGAAAGTTAGGTTATTTCCTAGTTTACAAAACATCTTGTGAAACCCTAATTTTATTCACCACATTACATTTTGGTGAACCCAACTTCTTTCATGCTTGTTTCTGATTTATTGTCTCAGATCTAATTTGTATGAAATTAACATTAACTCTTGCACCCATACATTTTATTTACAATTGAATTACATAAATTTAGTAGTTAATTTTACAAAAACCCTAATTTTTTAATTTTAAAATTGACTTGTGGGTTGCATAATTTTTCACTTGAGTTTTTAGATCCGATTATTATAAAATGTTATGTTCAAATTTAGATGCATTTAATACCCAATTCCATAATTCAAACTATCTAATTTATTGGTTAATCACTAAGGATATGGAGCCTTAGCTGGATAACTTATTCCATGTGAATGTTGGTGCTTCCTCTAATCTAACAAATGAAATCGCTTATCACTATTCTCCTCATACTTCTCATGATCCAGATGAGTCACTACCTAGGGTTACTATTGACCAATTGGAGAAGATTGATGATAAATTTGAGAATCTTCAATAATGGATGGGTCAAAAATACCCAAATACTGAGGTAATCCCCTTGATTGAAGGATTGAAATGAATGGTACAAAATGATAAGATAGGTGTGGATTTGTTGCATGGACTTGCTCATGTTGTTTCTACTAATATTATACCAATCAAAACTTGTGCCGAAGTCCTTGGTTATTCTCAACCCACTAGCCAAGTTAACCATTCCATTCTTATGCCTACATTCTTGCCTAGTGTGCCTATATTTACATCTTCTATCATGAATACTTCCACACAAAATGTTAATCCTTCACATGTTAGTCATGGGGGAAATCCTATTAGTCAATATTTTTACACACCTGCTTCTGTGAGTCTTCCATTTGTTTCACAATCATCTCCCATACCAACATATCACAATGTTCCTCCTCCTGATTTTCAACCTCCACCTACTTACAATAATATTACTCCTCCATCACAATGCAATATGTCCAATTTCAATCCATGCACCAAAGAAACCATCAATAACCTAGCTCAAACTATTACATATTTTCAATATCAATTGGCTTCCATAACTCAATCCAAATTCAATGTTCCCACATTTGATGTAGCAAGCCCACTATTCGATGACATTGTCCGTGCAGTTCCTCCTAAGCATATGGAAGTGCCTCAATTGGAGTTGTACAATGGAAAAGGTGATCCCTTGACTCATGTGAAGACATTTCAAACTGTGTAGTGATTTTTCTCATGACGAAAGACTTATGTCTAAACTACTTACTAGAAACTTGAGAGATAAAGCCTTGCAATGGTATTGTTGTTTGTCTCCTTATTCTATCACTTTTTTACAAAAAATGGCTAATGTTTTCATTCAAGAATTTCAAAATAACATTGATCCTAAGATTACTTTGACTGGTTTGATTCATTGTAAGCAAGAAGTTAAAGAAAAAGTGACTGATTTAATTGGTAGATATAAATATTTGCATTCACAAATTGCTTATCCACTACCTAACATGATATTCATAGAATTTTAATTGCTAATTTACAAAAATATATTAGAGATAAGGTTCTATTTTTTGAGTTTACTTCATTTATGCAACTATGCACAATGCTTCATAATTATCAGCTTGAAGTGAGCTAATTTAAATCACCCTCTTCAATGGCTCTGGTTGATAGGAATGAGAGTGCTCAACAATCGTTTATGAAGTTCAAACCCAACAAAGGATTCATCAAGATAAATGACAACATTGATGAGCAGCCTTTTTGATTATTTTATATGGACTTATGATATGTTAGATTTGTCATTTTTTGACTTTGACATTCCGGTTGTGATGGGTATAAGCATTTTTGTGTTTAAAGCTATGAACTTTTCCATCCATTAAACAACTTTATAAATGATTTGATAAATCTCTTTTAATGACATGGAAATGCTTGATTAAATGTTGGTTAGAAGTAATATTGTTTTAATATGTGTTGTGCATGTTTAATTCTATGTATGCAACTGGAGGAGAGACTAGGTCAACACAGAGACATCAATTGTTGTTTTAGAGAGTTACAATCATACTCAAATATGACCGCTAAACATGTCAAGCCGACAGTTGATGACTCTGAAAGAGCTCCCAATTGCGGTTGATGTAGTTATTATTTTAGAACATGTGTCGGTTTGTTGAAGAGATCTAGAGGATGCCATGGCCTATATTTGTGCATTAGACTAAGTCCTAGAATGATTCACCCTTCTATGCTTTTATTTATAATAAAAGTCATCCTCCTAGTTTGTTGGGAGTGGATCGACTGTGTAGTTAGTTAGTTGTTAAATCTCCTATAAATCCATCAGTTAAGGATGGAGTATGTAATGCAGTTTTTATCTTTCAAGTATTCACTATACTTTGCTTTCATAGTTTAATAATACAAGAGATTTCAATTCAGCCATCTTTGTTGTTTAGAATTTCAATCTGAATGTGATGTTGTCATAATCTTTATATTTGGTTAAGGTTTTGGAGGCTCAACCAAGGAGGCCCACTTGGGGAGCATCCACGTTCATTCACTTCCATGTTTTGCTAAGTAAGTTTATTATTAAGCTTATGCTGGTTTATTATCGAGCTTATGCTTATTGTTTAGAATCCTTTTAGTGACTGTCCCGCAACCACAAAAATTCCATTTTGTGACTATTCCTGCAACCAAAGGAAAAACAAAGTTTATAGTTACCAATTGATTAGTTTATTTCCTACATAGAGTTACAAGCTTCATGTTAAGTAGGTTAAATTGATGTCAGTAGAATCAATGTTAGAATCTAATGCTTTCCATTAATTCCTAGTTTAGTTGCCTTAAGTTTGAGTTAGTATTCCTCACGAGTCTCTTGATGCACATATAGTGTAGACCTATTTCAATTATATGTTCCTCGGTTGACAATTGAATGAATTCCTTATTAATGAGTTAGTAGTCCAATGATAACAGAGAAGTGAACCCCTTTGGTCGAGGAAATGAGTCTTTACTACTAGGGCATTATAAGGAATCAACATTTTTGGTGTAGTTGTCGGGGATGGTGTCAGACTAAGAACTTATTGGGAATGTAGAATTTAGAATGTTTAAGCCTCTATTTTATGTCATTAGAGTTGGAAAAACCTTTGAATCACTTGACAAACACAACACAAACACATTACCTAACATTTTGTGTAGGCATATTGGCAATTAAGACAAAATCTATATGCATAGGGGACAAAGAAGGGAAGCATTAGGAAGATTTCTTCCCTCTCAGTCTAACCTTGAAATAAGTCCTTATCAAGCTCTAGATATAAATCCTTTTGTTGAAGCTTTTGTGGAAGCTAGAAACCAAGGTATTTTTTATCTATTAGAGAAAGACCTTGATTTCTTAAATGAACCCCCGAAAGAGAATATTTTACCCCTAGTTCTATATCAACCACAAATGGCGGCTCTTGGTGGAGGAGATCCTTCACCTCCTAATCCCACTTTTGAATTCCCTATTCTTGACCAGCATGATAATGCAAATTTGAAGAATATACCAGCCTTCTCTCTTCCAAAGTTGTATGGCTTGGTCACTAAAGACCCAAACATCTTTTTGTTTGAGTTTGATATTCTCTACAGAAGCTATGATTATACTACTGATGCCCATTAACTCCTCCTATTCCCTACTACCCTGAAAGAAGCTATGCTTAGGCGGTTTATGAGTTTAGGTAGAGATGCAATAACTACCTAGGATGACATGAAGGAAAAGTTCTTGGAAAAGTATAAAGACTATTGCAGAGGAATTGATCGACATGGTGATGATATCTTCTGAATGACACAAAAAGAAGATGAAAGCCTATAAGATTATCTTGAGAGGTTTCTGTTTAGTGTCAAGAAGTCCAAACATATCATCTTGAGTGAAAAATCCCTTAAATTGAATTTTTTAAGGGGAATCAATGAGGACTGTATTGAAGCACTTGACCTTATGGGAGGAGGAGACATTACTCAAGCTGGATGGGATGACATTAGGAAGATTTGTAAGAAATACTCCAGAGCTTCTGCCAAGAAGGGTAGATACTATAGGCTTGGATCTACAACAACAAAAGCATCTTCAACAGTCTCCAGGATGGAGATAACTCATTTGTTAAATGATTTCAAGGAATACATTACCAACAACATGGAAACACGTCAGGCCAACAAGAAACATGATAAAGCGAAAGCCATGTTGTCAGAATACTATCCCCATTGCAAAAACAAGAAGAGGGATTGCAGATGCAGAAACATTTCAAGCATTGAGGGCAAGCAGGAGTATGTAAAATTTAGACCGCTTGAGGATGAGGAAGGACAAGCCTTATTTGTTGCACAAAGGAGACCATGGGCACCAAGACAAGGTATGCCTCAAGACCCTTTTTCTTTCAATCATCCTTATGCAAATACCAATGCTAATAATAATTGACAGTTCCAAAATCCTGCTAATTGGTCAAATTATGGGCAAAACTATTGGGGAAACCAACATCCTTCATGACCAAATAAACCTAATATGAATATGCAACAACCATAAGGTAATTGGAAACTTCCTCAAAGAAACTGGCAGTCAACACCTCAATGGAGAGGATGATAGCAATGGCAAAATTAATTTGTTGGCTATATGCAACCACCTATTCCTCCTCCTCAACAAGTCTTATTACCTCAAGCTAGTCCAAATGCTAATGCACCTAGGCCCAGTCAATTTCCAGCACAACCTGCACCAAACCCTAATAATAAACCACAACAACATGCGTTTATTACTTACCCTATCTAATACCATGCCTATGATGTGAATATTAGTAACATGCAACTCCACTCAAGGAAGGACTTGAGGGTTCCTTATTCACCAACTATCACCAAACTTCCTCCAGAACAAGAGGAAAAGTTAGAAAATGATCACCCTCAAACCACACAATTTAATTCTAAAGGAAAAGCTGGGCAAGCACAAATAGGTGAGCCAGACCCTCCATTTCCTCATAGGCTAGCAGTCAAAGAACCAAAAGTAGAGCCAACCTTTGAATTTCTAGACCAGATCAAGCATGTTTGTGTTAAAATACCCTTATTCCAAGCCATTAAAGATGTTCCCATCTATAGTAAAGCAATAAGGTAAACGTGTCTCAAGAAACAAGGTAGGAAAAGAAAAGATCCAAAAACTGTCCACATTCTAGGCCAATTGGCAGATATTATGTTGGGAAAGGTTATCATTCCTAAGTATTTAGATCCTGGTAGTCCAGTGGTAGAAATAACCATTAATGGGGTTTTGGTTAAAAATGCTCTTATAGATTTGGGAGCTTCTATAAATATAATGACCAAAAGCCTGATGCAAAATTTGAATATTACAACCCTAAGACACACCCCTACTACGTTGCAACTAGATGACAGTTCCACAATCACACCGGATGGGATTTTTGAAGACCTTATTGTTAGCCTAGATTCCTGAGAATATCCAGTAGAATTTATGATTCTATCTCTTAAAGCCACTTTGGGGGGATATCCCGTTATACTAGGAAGACCATGGCTAGCTACTGCAGCTGCTTAAATAGGATGTAGGTCTAGAGATATGACCATTTCAAATGGTAATACTACAAAGAAGCTTGTTATTTTTCCACTGGAGCTACACCTAATGAATAAAATGATACTACAATATGGCCTAACAAGGGTGATGATTCTGAGGATGTTAATTCATTGCAATCATTAATGATGATAGGGAGTGTATACACCTAAAAATGGTCTGGAGATAGTTAATTAAATATGTAGTTATTTGATTAATCCCCCTTTCCAATTAATTGAATTCACAAGCAATTTGATTAATTTCTCTATTCATCTACTAGTAAATAAATCTACATGATTTATTTATATAGTTCATTTCATATCCCCCTTTGATTAATTAATTCCCCTCATTTTAGTCAATTCTTCTAATTCCTAATTAAGATTAACAAACTCAAGTGTGTTGAGATTAATTACCATTTTCCAATTATTTGAATTTCTAAATTCAAATGAGCACATGGCTCCTAAATTTTAACCACCTAACCTAACCATCCCCTAACCTAACCTTGGGTTTAACAAATCCTATCCTATCTTGCACATCCTAACCTCCTTATACTAACCTCCTACGGTGTGGACATTATCCCCTTGAGACACATGACACTTTTGCCACATGTCTCCTCCCTTGGACACTTGCCCTCTCATGAGCAAGGCTCCTTGACTCTTGTCACCACAAAGATGACAAGTGTCGCTTCCTCCAACCTCTTCTCCAACTTCCTCAATCTTGACCCTTGATATCTTCAGATCAAATCTGGACAGTCAATTCCTACCACCTTAGCTTTGGCCTTGGAATTCCTATAAATACCCCTCATTTTGGAGCAATAAGGATCCCTTGCATTCATAGTTTTAGCATCATTACTATAGGCAATTTTTTCATTTCAATCATCTAGTAATTAGCATTTTGGATTGCATGTTAATCTAGTTTCTTAGATCATGGATTTCATATCATTTGCACAATCAATCATGAAGTAGCTACTCAACTTTTGAGTTGCCACTTTGGAGGTCATTGCTTTGCTGAGAGCCAAACAATCCAACACCTTCAAGGTCCTCAAGAATAGAGGAAAATGGGGCATTTCAAGGGAGGCTTATGGTTTGCATCTTTAATTTAGTTTTCAACTAAGCTTTCCATTATGTTTTATTGTCTCATTATAAGTGTATGCTTGCTTCTATTTACCATAATTTTAGCATAACAGTAAGATGCATATTTTATGCTAAATGGTTCAGAGCAATGAATGTGAAAGATGAAATGGACAAGATAGGATGATAGATGGAAGCAGTAGATGCGATTAGGATGGAGTAGATAGGTGCGCAAAACGATCTCATAGATGGAAGGACTCACTTTTTTTTTTAGATAGTGCATGTTTACCAGGTTTTCACTATCTAAATTTATTGCATTTTTTCCATATTTTGATTTTTTTTGTCTTCTTCCATTTTCATTGTTTTATGCTTCTTCTTTTTTTTTAGGAATTTTCTACTTTTCTAATTTTTATTGATTTCTTTAGGACTTTATATGCTTTTTATTGATTTTTTCCAAGACTTTATATCTCAAGCATAGAATTTCTTGAGATGGATGGAATTGATAGGTTCATTAGACCAATCACCTTCAAGAGTAGATAACTTGTATGCTCTTGAGCCATATGCAGCTACTATGACAAAAGGACCTTACCAATTTGGTTGAAATTTACCCTTCTTTTCTCAGCCTTGCTGATTTCTTAGATTCTCCCTTAGAACTCAGATTCTCCCTTAGAACTATATCTCCAATCTGAAAAAATGTGTGGCTTGACTCTATGATTATAATTTCTTTCCATTCTCTATTGATATGCCTTCAAATGATCTATTGCATTTTGACAATGTTCCTGAATCAGCTCAAGTTCTTGAAGTCTAGAGACTCGTTCTTCTTCTTCTTCCGGTATAAGACCTTTCAAGGAAACTTGTGGAGAAGGTATATCTACTTCTACTGGTAATATGGATTCTAATCCATAGATTAAGCAATATGGAGTTGCCCTTGTTGGTGTGCGGATGCTAGTTCGGTATGCCCAAAGAGAAAGATTTAGCTAAATGTGCCAGTCATTTCTAGCTTCATTGACTATTTTCTTCAAGATTTTCAAGATAGTCTTGTTTGATGACTTAGCTTGACCATTTACCTTTGGATAATATCGTGTAGAAAACCTATGTTGGATATGGAAATGCTCACATAGTTCCTTCACATCTTGATTCTTAAATGATCATCCATTATCAGTGATAATGGTCATAGGAACTCTATAGAGACAAATTATATATTTCAAGATGAATGATGATATTTGTTTTCCTGTCACCTTTGTCAAAGTTATTGCTTCAATACATTTAGTGAAATATTCAGTAGCAGTCAAAATGAACTTAAGTCCATTAGAGGATGAAGAATTTATCTTACCTACCAAATCAAGGCCCCATTGAGAAAATGACCATGATCCTGCCATAGGATGCAATTCTTGTGCTGGTGCATGGATGAGATTCCCATGGATCTGGCATTGTTTTCATTTCTTGGCATATGTGAATCAATCTTTCTCCATATTAGGCCAATAATAACCCATACAAAGAAGTTTCTTATCCAACATTAATCCACTTGAGTGTGTGCCACAAATAACTGCGCGAACCTCGTTAAGAACTTTCTCAGATTCCTCTTGTTTGAGACATCTCAATAAAGTGCTTTTTAGACCTCGCCTATATAAGGTTTAAGAAATAATAGTATAGCAGGATGACTGATGGATAAAATTTCTTCTCTCATTGCGGGATAGGTCAGGAGGAAGGATATTCTCTTTTAAGTATTGATAAGTCTAGCCGTATATGGATTGATTGGTTCTGGATATATGGAAAATCATGTAGGTATGCTGGGATTGAATGGTAGGGGTTAAGATATCTTCCACCAAGAATTTGTAACGATATTGATTCTCCTAATTCTGCAAGAGAGATGACATTGTAGCCATTGCATCTATTGCTTTATTCTCATTTCTTGGGATTTGAGTGAAGGATACTTCTTCAAAGTGTTCTTTAAACTCTTCTACCAACTGTTTGTAGGGAATGAGCTTGTCATCCTTAGTTTGATAATCATCATTTATTTGGTTGATGATAAGCTGTGAATCACCATAGACATGTAATTCCTTGATAATTCATTCAATAGCCATTTTGAGCCCAATAGTCAATGTTTCATATTCTCCAGTATTGTTTGTGCATGGAAACCTTAGTCTATATGATTTTGGAATTGTGTGTCCTCGAGGTGTGATGAAAAAAATTCCTACGCTTGATCCATATTGTGTATAGGAACCATCAAAGTACAACTCCCAAAATTTTGTACTTATTGTCAGAATGTCTGCATTAGGAAATTCAATGTGCAATGGTATGCCATCTTGTAAAGGTGCTTCAGCTAATTGATCAACAATGACATGTCCTTTGATAGCTTTTTGATCAACATATTCTATTTCAAACTCACTTAGTATCATAACCCATTTTGCCACTCTGCTTGTCAAAGTTGACTTGTTGAGCAAATACCTTAGTGGATCTATCTTTGCTATCAGTTTCATAGAATGATTCAGCATATAATGTTGCATTTTTTGAGTTGCAAATACAATTGCTAGGCATGTCTTCTCTACTGATGTATAGTTCAATTCATAGCTGACAAGTGTTCTATTGATGTAATAGATTGCTCTTTCTTTACCTTCTTCATCATGCTATGCTAAAAGAGCTCCTAATGATACATTTGTAGCTGATATATAAAGCAACAATGGTTTCCCTTTGATTGGTGATACAAGTACTAGAAGATTCATGAGATATTCTTTGATTTGCATAAAAGTCTCTTCACACTTTTGACCCCATTTGAATGGAAGATTCTTATGTAAAAGATGAGTGAATGGATGAAATCTATCTACTAATTGAGAGACAAAACTTCTGATTGATTGCAATCTCCCTTGTAGAGAACGCAATTGACTTATGTTCCTAGGTGACTCCATTTCTATGATAGCTTTGACCTTTTCTAGATCTACTTCAATTCCATGAGGAGATATAATGTACCGAAGAAGTTTTCCAGAGGTTACTCCAAATGCACATTTCTTTGGATTCAATATTAACTGGTATTGTTCAAGCCTATCAAAGATCTTTCCCAAGATGTTCAAATGTTCTTTCCTTATATTAGATTTTGCAACTATATTATCTACGCAATCTTCCATAAATGTATGCATCATATCATGAAAAATTGTTGTCTTGGCTCTTTGATAAGTTGCTCCTACATTCTTAAGCCCAAATGGCATAACATTCCAGCAATAAGTACCCCATGCATAGGTGAATGCTATTTTTCTTGATCTTTAGGGGCAATTCTTATTTTATTGTATCCTGAGAATCCATCCATTAATGAAAATATCTCATGTCTTGCTGATAATTCCATAGTTATATCAATGTTAGGTAGTGGGAAATCATCTTTGGGACATGCCTTGTTCAAATCTCTGAAAGCAGTGCAAACTCTTATGCTTTTATTTGGATTTGACACTGGCACAATACTTGAAACCCATGTTGGATAGGAAACAGGTCATATGAAACCCACATCCAATAGTTTCTTTAGCTCAACTTTTACAAGAAGAGCGATGTGTGGATGCATCTTCCATAGCTTTTTCTTAACTGGCTTTTCTTTTAGATCTACATTGAGATGATGCATGATAAGATCAGGATCAAGTCTTAGCATGTCTGCATAAGATCAAGAAAAAATTATCTTTCTTTGTCTGAAGAATTATATGTATTCTTTCCTCTCTTCATCTAATAATGATGTAGCAGGATGAAGTATCTTGGGATCCTTTGGTGTGCCAATGTTTATTGCTTATGTTGGCTCTATTAGAATAGCAGATCTCTCCTAAAAATATGCAAGGAGGATGTCAAATTTTCCATCCTCTGGTTCTTCAAAGTGGTTTTCACCGTCAGATACGTCCTTTATTTTTCCTCTTGATTGATCTAGTGTTGCCATGAAATGGTTTTCAACACTAGTCTTTTTCCTTGTTTTATTTCAATTTTGCGACTGGAAAGTTTGGCATTCTCCTATTTGCAAGAAACGTTACTTGATTCCATGATGGAAGATATATTAGGTGTTATGGGTTCGACAAAATTAAGATACACAGCTAAGTCATGGTCATTAGAAAAGACTTCCAATTCAGGGTTTTCTAGCTTATCCCAATCAATTAGTTCTAGATGAAGAAGGGGTAAGTCATAGTCATCGTCATTGTTAGGTGCTTCAAGGTTCATGACATAATAGTCATAATTTGGTGTAGATTAGGTAATGTCATAGATATAACGCTCTTGAGGATAGTCTCTCCCAAGTCGCTCTTGAGGATAGTCTCTCCCAAGTGTTCTCCATTCAGTTCTAACAAAATCAATATTGGTATTTTGTGGTTCAAACTCAAGTGAATCTTCATCTGACGTTTGTTCCTCAAACAAATGGATTATATCAACACACACATCTTTGACACTGGAAGTTCCTTCTTTATTAATTTCAATAGATTCATTTGTATTTTGAAGTTGACATACTTGTGTACATGACATAGAGGATTTTGTTGCTATCTTTTGTCTTCTCTCGAACTCAACTTCTTCAGAACTAATAGTCAATCCTTCTTGACTATCTATTAGTTCTTCCATGGTTGTTCCATACCTTGGTACATCTTGCTCATCATTTGATAGAAATATGATATTTTCTGATACTTGATCAATAACTATTTGTGTTTCTTGTGGTGTTACTTCTTTTTCTTTTTCATCCTTTTTCCATTGTTGTCTTGTATATGCCTCTTTTCTCTGAATTCTGAGTTCTTCTTGTCTTCTTTCTAACTCTATCCTTTGTTTTGTAAAAGACAAGTCTTCATTTGTGATAGATGCTTTCTCTTCATTCTTTTCTTCACTTGATACACTAGATGATAGATCTGGACCCCATTCATAGTAATCTAAATCTGTCTCTGAACCATTGTGTAGGATTACACCAATATACCATACAAGATTATTGTATGGTGCAAATAGTTCTCTGATTTCGACCATCTCTTCTTTCATTTCTTTTGGAATATCTTTCTTAGATTTAGCACTTGCTCATATTCTTTGAATTTGTTTACACAATTCTTCTTCTCTTTTGATTGTAAGTTCTTCCTGATGTTTCTCATATTCTTCTTGTTTTTACTTATTGGCTATTATTTTTGCTGCTTGGTGTAACTTTTCTTGCCATGGTTCTTCTTTAGGGATTGCTTTCTTTCTCTACTTTGGCTATTGATAATTATGTTGCTTTTGATTTGATTTTGGATATCCAAGTCTTGATTTATCTTCTTTAGATTGCGAGTGAGGACAAATAGGTTCTGAAATACCTTCTTGTCGCTTACCAATTGGTCCTTTTCCTTCATATCCCATTTTTTGCATGATCTTATAACCATTGCCATATTTCTCTATAGGAACATTGACTTTTGCAGCTATTGCTATAGTTTCATTTTCGTCTTTGTACAACCAACTAAGAATGACCTTGTCTTTAGTTTCTTTTGCAAGTGTTCCAGCTCTAACAAATGCTCCATTAAATATTTCTTTTGATTTTTCTGAGATCTGTGGTTGAACGTTTGTAGTCTTTTCATATGATTTAGGTGAAAGTGGAAAGTTATGTAAAGAGTATTTCTCCATTCCTTCATCATTTAATTTGAGCTTTTCTCAAAGGTTTCCCATAGCTTGAATTTATTTGGTAGGATATACTGATTCTCTGTTATGTGGAACTCTTGTATCTTGTGTTGGCTTCAAATTATTGCAATATTGGCTAGAGTTTTCAATTATAGTGACTTCTTGTCCCTCATGAGAAACTTTACACATTGGTGATATGTAGAATGAACTGCTTGCATGTTGTGAATCCATGGTCTTCCCAGAAGAATGCTATAAGAGAGATTCAAATCTAAAACCTGGCATAATGTATTCCTTTCCACAGGTCCTATTTTGATTGGTAACACCATAGATCCTTTAGAAGAACACTCTTCTTCATTATAAGCCTTAATGGTTATTTTCTTCTTTGGATCTACCACATTTTCTGAATATCCCAAAGCCTTTATTAAACTTAATGCACAAATATTTAAGCCAGCTCCACCATCTATGAGTACACGTTTGGCATGTATTTTTTGAATGGTGACTTCAACATGTAAGGGAGCATTGTGAGGATTTTGCAAGGATGCATCATCATTTTTAGAAAATTATAAGAAATGAGGGGCTATAAGGTGTCCCACCATGTTTCAGAACTGATCTACATCTAGGTCTTTTGAAACTGTTGTTTCGGTTAGAGCTTTTTCCAAAATTTCCTTATGCATAGGTGAAACTTTGAGAAGCTCTAAAATTGATATTTGAGCGGATATTCTTTGAAATTGTTCTACTAAGTTATATTGTTGTGAAGTGGAAGTTGATTCATTTGTTATACCCAAAAATATAACCTTCGCTTTGCTTCTTGTAATGACATTGATTGGTTCTGAAGGTGTGTTATTTTTAATGATGATGACATTTACCACATCATCATACGTATAAGTGTAGTTCACTTTGGCTTTTCCTTTTTCATCTTTTGATTTAGATTGTTCACCTTTTTCATAATTTGGAAGTGGAGTTTTGAAGGCTAGATTGATTCGTTTGTCTTATGACTATCCACTGTGGTAGTTCCATTATCGATTAAATATTGGATAAGGTGCTTCAATCTTTGACAATCATGTGTCCTTTATTTCGATGGTAATTGAAAAAATGATTGTCGTTCCACCAATTAGGTTTGACTTGTGGTTCATAACTTCTTGCTTCTGGTAAAATAATCAGTTTATTCGCAAGAAGAGTTTTCAAAGCCGATTCCAAGGGTTATCCAATGTTTGTGAATTTCTTGCGAGGATTGGAGAAGAAAGACTTGGATTTATTGTTTTTGTGATTGTTATTGCTTGGGATTTGACTTGATAGATTAAATATTAGTTGCTATTTTGTAGCATTAATATTGTTATCATTTCCTCCATTGATGGCATTCCTATTCTTTGACCAAAATTTGGGTTTGTCATTGTCATTGTCATTGTTGTCATTGTTGTTGTTGTTGTTGTTGTTGTTGTTGTTGTTGTTGTTGTTGTTTTTGTGATTGTTATTGTTGTTACTATAAGAATTATTGTAAAGCTTTAACTCTCCTTTCTTTACCATTGCATCTTATATTTTTAGACCATTTTGAGCATGTTATAGACATAGAAGACACAATGTTTGAAAAATAAAATGCACAAGCAAGCACAAAATCCTATGGCATTCTCGGACAATAATCGTTGAATCTCACATGGGGTTTCCCCCGAGGCTACACTACTGAAATCGGATATTTAGATGCTTGACCCCACTAGCTCCACCCTTGGCATTCACTTCTCTGGGGCAGCCAAACACCAGTTTCCATGAAAACTCCCCATGGAAAACTTTATATCTCTACCAAGAACCATATGTGTGTGAGTTGCTTCAGAGGTCTGACCTCCTACGCCAACAATTAGAAAGATTTTGGCAACTAGTACAAGTGCTTTTTAGTAAAGGCTTCCAGTCATGTGGCCATACATGCGACAATTTCAGCTCTGTAAATACAGAAGGTTCCCAACCTATAGAGGTTATGCTCCATAGGGTTTATGGGGAAACATAGTGTCGGTATGAACTTATCAACACATGTTGTTTGTGACTTTCATCACAAACATGATTTATTTAGAGTGGATCGAAAGGACTCGGTATTAGTCCATTTCCACTTTGGGTCGTTCCCCTCTCACTGGCCCTCTCAAGGCAACTCGGGAAGGAAGGCCCTCTAAAGTTTACAAATAAAAGAGAGTAGGTCTGGTTTTTTGATCACCGTATGAGGGTGAGAGAATACTTACCTACTACTTCATCAAGCATGGAAAACACAAGTTTATTTTAGCCCTCTACAATCTATGTGCAACTACTTTAAAGAAGTCACTCAAAATGGAAGTTGCATGCTGTCAATTTATCCCTTAGTTAAGCTAAATGAGCAAGATATGATGTGTTACTTTCCAAAATAAAACTCCTAATTAACTATGTGAGGAAATGCATGAAATTTGCTTTAAAACAATCCTGCACATAGATATGTTAGTAGTTTGAACTTTTCAGTTCTTGGACATTCAGACCTACAGAAAAAGTTTGTTCGTTACAAATAAAAACACTATCCTAGCAAATGCATTGTCTTCCACCTCAAAAGTGCTGACCTAGAGGATACAAGTGGGAGCCTGCAATACAAAAGCACTGCCCTGCGGACTAAATGTGAGAATTCACTAACAAAAGCGCTAACCGAAATGAAAAATGCATTATTCTTAGAGACAAAAGTGCTAATCTAAGGATCAAATGCATTGATTTGCCAATAAAAGTGCTAAACTAAATGCCAAATGTGCTAACCTGTGAGATAAAAGCGCTAATCTATTAAATGAAAGCTCTGTCAGAACTCACACAGGCGTGAATCTTGATTACAAATGCGTTAAACTTATGTTTGTGAGAACTAGACAAGATTTTAGAAAGATATATGCGAGGCTCTAGCCTCACGGTGGGTGCCAAAATGTGTCGACTTGAATTTCATCATCTGAATACTACCCGCAACATATTAGTTTCACAAAATACAAAGGAAAATGCTACAGGAAATCCAAACTCAACCAATGAAACTACATGAAATGAATAAAAAACCATATTATTACCTTCATGATTTAAGTCTCATTGTGTCCTAACTCCTTTGTTCTTGGTTGGAGATGATTTGCTCTCAGACAAGCACTGATAGCTTCCAAGATGGCATATGAAGAATGGCTTGATAACTGATAGTTAATTGATACTATGATATGCAATGTAAATGATTTAAAGCTAAATGATTATGTGTTGACCTCAATAGAAAAAATGTGAGAAATTTAAGTTTTGTGAGGTTATAAATCTTACATAAAGTATCAATCTCAAATCATGTTTGATATAAGGAAAATAGTCGGGAGGTGTTGTTTAGATATTCAGGTTGATTGATTCTTCACAAAGCTTGACACTAGTCTTGAATAAAGTTAATAAGGCCGACAAACTGGAGATAGGATCTTTCCGAGTACATTCAAAAGGGTTCATGTGTTTATCAATGTCAAATTCGATGATTTCCGGAATGGATAAAGGATTGGAAGTTCACTCCACTCAAACTGGCTCTTGCAACAAACCTACCCATGTGCAAGATGATAACAATGAAGTTGGTCGAAATGATAAATTGGCCCAATACAAATATGAACTATTAACTTCAAACTTGAGGCGACTAAAGGTAATGTGTTTAAAGAAAAGATGGAATTAATAGTTATCAACAACTTGTGCTTTCTCCTTCAGTCACTTATGAAGCTAAGATTAGCTTAAAATGCTCATCCTTCCCTTTATCCACTTTAACCGATAGCTATTTTGGAAGATCGGTATGAGAAAATCTAGCTGGCAAAAAAGAAAAGAGGAAAATTATCAAATCTCATCAATAAGTTGACCGATTCGATGGCTGTTTTCTCCAGTAACTTGTGGCTTCTCCCTAAACCATCAATGAATCCAGTGATTAAGTTCTAATCGACTCATGAAGGATGATAGCGAAACTATCAAGTCATCGACTAGTTGTCTAGAGTAATAAAGTGACCATAACACTTGAAGTCTATCTTCATTGGCAACTTGGGAGATTTCTAAAAGATATCATCTCTTCTACGGTTTTGTTTTAACCTCCATCTGGTATCGTGTATGCACCATGTGGTCCACGACTGAAGGATAATGAATGCACAGTTACTTCTATAACTAATTCCTTATTTTAAAGTTTAATAAAGGTTAGTAATCTTGTAATTATAGATGTATTACACAACAGAGATGTGCTAGATCTTCATGCAGCCATTTCAAAGCTTTCGCTTATGCATGCATGCAAGGAAGATAACTAGTTTTGATGTCGAATCTGCACGTTGCTTACAAATATAGTCACAGTATTTTGAATGAGATTATTTTCTAGGTTTGTTATATGCATGCAAGGAAGCCAAAAACTCCAGTTGATTCTCCCCTATGCAAATATGGAGAAATGAAAGTCTTGCTTATAACGCGTGGGCCTATCAGACATATCAGAGATCTCTTAGAGAAGATTCTATCTCATAAAGAGTGATGAAAAGCAAGATGAAAGAAATAGATGTTTTAATATGGTAAATAACATCTCATGACATATCATGTTGGCCAAGTATTTATGCAGTTGGTTCAGAGCTTTTGCTACAATGCATGCATGCAAGGGAGAAGAAAAGCTATTTAAGTTGCAGTTTATGATTCCTTAGATCATTGTTGTGCATGCAAAGGAGCTGAAAAAAAATCCCTTGTCGACCTTTTCCTCCATGAACATGCAGAAAGTATAATCATCTAAAATGCACGTGAAGGATTTGACAAATTTCGTAAGAAAATGAGATCCTTGCAGTTTTGATGTTGCAGAAGATACATTTACATCTTCTCTCAGTGCCTCGGGGTTTATATGATGCAATCAATGGTTAAATGTAATCGACAAGCTATTTAAAGAATTCTCCATTTGCCTCAGAGCTCCTCGTGCCAGTTGGTGGGATGGGAATCTATCAACCAAGACCTCGTGCTGCCATTGCAAGCATGACTCCTACAAAGTTGCAGAATGAGATCTCCTGTCAACCTCCATAATGGTTCAAAAATATCAACCTGTTGTGACAGATAAGACCTCTGATGAGATTTAGACCTTGGTCCATCCTACGAAGGAAAATGGTTATTCTACATGCAGATTTCAAATTACCCACAGTATATAACTAGCACATTGATTCACATCAGAACATGATGAAGAAGGAATTTTGTTAGTCTCTAGTTAGAAATGCTCTGTAAATTTTCATGCTGAATATAAAAGCATAGAGATGCCTTGTGAAGCTTCCTAAATTCTGCTCTAAAGAAACACAAAGCCTCATCTTAGATATTCATGTTAGCTTCTCATGATCATGCTGATGCACTGAGATATGAATGTTAAATCATGTAATGTACATACATTGAAGTATAAAAGATGAAGGTTATATAAATTGTGGCGGGGCTCTAGAAATTTTCTCATAAGCACGTCCAGCTGGAGTAAAGGAGATTTCAAAGTTCGAGTTCTTTTCATCATGAAGTATAAAGCTCAAGATTATGATTATGCTCCTATTATTGACACTATGCTTCCAAAAGTTCTTGACACCAAAATAGGGCATATCAACCTCCAGGACATCCGCAAATCATTAACAGAATGAGACAGATCAAAATTGTCCCGCAGGATAGCTGACAGTGGGTTGGTGGATGCAACATGTTTTCCCATAGCAGTGCAATGTTCACAACTAGTGGTAGAATGTGCAAGAGGTTATAACCCTGATGCTAGAGAAATAAGGACTGTTGATGGACATTTGGTGGCCAAGCTAGATGGAATCTCTATTGCCATTGTTCTTCGATTGCCATACAAGGAGAAGTTCACCTGCATCGATAAGTAGAAGGCTTGCAAATATTTCAGTGGCAATAGAAGAAAATGTTTGAATAACTTAGCCAAAGAATGGATGGTGACATCATGAGGAGGACAATCTCAGCTTCCTAAGACACTTCACTGCTCTCTTTTTATTAAAGAGATCTTTTATCTGATAGCCTTACTTCACAGAGTAACAGGCAGCCCTGATTCTACTGAATTTGAAATGTGGATGTACCTTTTCATCACAGTCATATCTGCAGGAAAACAATTCATTGATTGGGGTCATCTTATTAGTGATTGCATACACAATCAGTTGATCCATTTTAAGACAAGTAAACACTTCCACACGTCTTCTTATTTGATATATGCAATTGCTAATTTAAGATCATGGCTAGGTTTGAGTACCACTGGTATTCTGACAGTGAAAACACAAATTTATGACTACTACAAGCAGCTGCAGTTGGAGGAGAGCCTCATGCATTTTAGATGAGTAAACGATGCCTTTACAATGCTATCTGTGAGGCTACTTCAAGAAAATACAGCTATGAGGATATCAAAAGAAGCAATAACATTGATAAAGGAGTACGAAAGTTTCTTCATTCAATTTCCAAAATTCACCTATCTTCGAGTAGGGGGATTCGATGGCTATCCTTATAGGTTACCAAGGTATGTGGATGATAACCTCTTCTTGATTGAGCTTTGTAGACAACTAATGTCGGTCTAGAAGAAATGCAGAAGTAGGAAGAAAAAAGGAGTTACATTCTCGATTTGCCTTGGTCATTATAAATGCGAGTCAAGCTCAAAAGAAGAAGATGTAGAAAGGGCTCTGGCCAAAATCAATTTGTACACCGGTTAGATGAGATTTCCCTTTGATAGCAAAGGGTATATCAAGAATAATTTGAGACTTGGTCCTGGATACCTCCATTTCCCAAATATTGAAGACTTCTAGGATGATTGCGAAGATGAATTTGAAGTTAGAAAAAGAGATTGGACAAGATTCACCTTGAAACAAATTTGTTATTTCAAGATGGAATGGATTATTGAAGGCTCAACCTCTACCAACTATTAATTGGGCACATCAGGAAGTTAGAGACATCAGAGAAAGAACTAGCTTTGTGATAAAAAAGTCAGAAGCTTGGGTCATAAAGAAGATAGCAGAAATAACTTCTACAAAGCCAACAAGTCAGAAGGAAACACCAAGGAGAAGCGACCATCAAGATAGTTCTACTTCATCAGTTCCTTCTCATACACCGATTGTGGGTATTATTTCTCACCAGAAAACTCAAGGAAGCAGTGGAGATGAAGATCCTCGAAGAAGAAATAATCTCCAAAATACATTTGGAGATGAGCCCAAACAAAGGAAGAAGAAATCAAGGTCAAAGGACAAAGAAGAAGAATATACTTCCAAAGAAAAGAAAGATCAAGATCCAGTAGAGGTCTGGGATGATCCAAGGCCTGATGAAGATATACAAACTATGTCACCTTCAATCCTTATTGAATCCCCTCATCATGAAGTACATGACCCTACTTCAGCTATGGAGCCCTTTTTCTTAAGGAATCCAGTTGATCAAATTGAGGAGGTTAGAGAGGAAGCAGCTTCTCCAGTTCCTGAACATGAAAATCCTCAACAAAGTAATATGCAAGAAACTTTAGAAAATATTTCACTCCCATGGCTAGAACAAAGCCTATTTAAAAAGAGAAGACTAGAGCAGCTAGTGATTCCTGAATTCAACACAATATCTAATCTTTTTAGGAGAACTGAGAAGCCAAAGAAAATCAAAGTGTCTTCAAGAATAAAGACTGATTTGAATTCAGGGAATATGTGCCTAGAGATAGCTCAAACCATCATTGAAAAAGATGCGAATGAAGTCACTCCTATAGATTTTGTTATGACCAAAATTGATATGGGTCCATCTACTCATGAAGATGACATACAAAATTTCAATGTGGTAGTTGCAAAGTTAGTGGAAAGAACAAAAAAAGAAAAGCAATCAAAGGATCAACTGAAGCAACAAGTGCAAACTTTGTCCTCTTACTTGAAGTCCATAGTGGAGACTTCCACCATGCCACTCAATGTGGCTCACCAAAAAGTTATTTTAAGTCCAGAAGGAGAGGTTGAAAGAGATTTTATTGAAGGTCTTCAAAAGTATCAAGTTTATGGGAAGGTGACTGAAAACTGGGTGGCGAAAGTCAAATCTCTTGCCTTTGATTTCATTGTTAAGGCCAAAGTTGTTCATGATGAAGCCTTAATCAAGAAAGAAACCATTGAAAAGGATCTGAAGAATGTTAAGAAAGAAGAAATAGCTTGGAAGGAAATCATGAATGATTTCAGACAAATGATGGAGATCAGAATGGACATCCTTGTAGCTGAGAAGATTTTACCTAACACTGAAGAGAACTACTTGGAGATATGGACATAAAGTATAAGCTGGAAATTAGTGATCATTGATCAAGTTTCATCCGAGCAAGAAAAGCTTATGCTTTCTTGTGTTCAAGTGTGCGCAAAACTTCAAAGTCAGCTCACCGCCATTCTTCCAAGTGCATCATTGATGCAAGATTCACAAATGTTACAAAATGGTTTCCAAAGCATGGTTGACCAATAACTTTTCAACAAAGAAGTCTTCAATGAAAACACAATGGATAAGTTGTTTGATACCTGCATGTCCTTGAAGGCCTATATTTCTCAAATACCTAATATGGTGGTAGAGCTAAGCGACATCTACAAAAACCTGAAGACTTGGAAGATGAGGATAGCCAACATCCTTATTCCTAAAGGAAAATCTGTTACTCCAGTCATCAAACTTTTCAGAATGTTCAAGGATAAAGAATCCAGTCAGCAGAACCTGCTTTCAGAATCAACAACTTCATCAGTGATGCCCTTAGCTGGCGTAGAATAAACACAGTGATGCATATTGTATAGTTTTCATTTTTGTCATGTGTGTGTTGCTCGAATCATGTTTTTGGCTTTCCTTTGTAAATAAGTTTCATGATCGAGTCTTCTCATTAGAGTCTTATCTTAATCTCTTTTTGTAAAGTTAGGTTTATCCTAACTCTTTCTTTTGAGGTAGTTATTTTAAGTGCTCAACTCAGGTAGTTACTCTAAGTAACTAATGTAGTCACATAAATCTGTCCACTTAATTAAATGAATATTTAGTATTTATTTGATTATTTAACCATCAATCAATAATTAATTAAATTAATATTTAATTAATTCATCTTAACCCTCTTCTCCTATTAATTAACTAAATTATTCAATTTATTTGATTTAATTCACTTAACCAAATTCAGACCATTAATTAAATAAATAAATCATATTTGTTTAATTAAATCTTCTCTCACATTTAAATAAATTAATATTTATTTAAAACCCCCAAAATCCCATCTCTCACATTTAAATAAATTAACATTTATTTAAATCACCTTTATCCTCCACCCACTTGCATTTTCCTACAAATGCAAGTTGCACAACTATTTTAAATAAATTATTTATTTAAAATCTTATTTATCCTCACCCACTTGAAACCTTTAATGGTTTCCCTTAAAGTCTTCAAACTTAATGGCTTCCCTTAAAGTCTTCAAATTTAATGGCTTCCTTCTAGAGTCTTCTCAAACCTTTAATGGTTTCCCTTAAAGTCTTCAAGCATTTAATACTTTATCTTCCTTTTTCTCATTTAAATAAATTAATATTTATTTGAATATTTACCCGAATGCAAATTACACCATTTAATTGAAATAAATGATTTTATTTTAATTGAAAATCCCAAAATTCCTCCCACTTGCATTTTCCTACAAAATCCACTTGCATGCCTAAACCCTTTCTAGATTCTTCTAAACCCTTCCTAATTAACCTAATCCATCCCCTAAATATTGTCACATTCCTAAAAAAATTGGAGTCACTTCTCAAAGACTCCAAAGTCTTTGAAAAGCAATTAATGCTTTGTGTGTTCAACAAATTAACCTCTAAAGTCTTCCAAACCACTTATGGCTCTTACATGACCATTAATGGTTAATTCCACTTGCAGCCATGGTTAAGGATTTTGACCCCTAACTTAACCCTCATGTAACCCATGTGTCTCTTCAAAGCATTTATTTCTTTGACTAGGGAAACCATCATGTCCCCTCAAGCATTTAATGCTCCTTATCTCTCCTCTCAAGCCTCCTCATGGTGACACTTGTCAACATGGGATTGGGTTGAAAGTCTCACATGGATTGAATATCTTTCAATCCTAACCCTTGTTAAGATTGCTCAATCTTAACCCTTCATTTCCCCATTTCTTCTATAAATAGAACCCTTCTCCTCAAGCAAAAAAAGAAGCATTAGAGTATTGTTGTTATACTAGTATTAGCATAGAGCTTTTTCATAGCATCACTATTTTACACTTGCATAGCATTTGCTTATCATATTCAACCATCTTGAATCTCCATATGGCATCCATGGCTAGTGCTAAAAGCTGAGAGCTACACTCATTTGGGACTTGGAGAGGGGAGAAACAAGGGAGAAGCATCGAAAGGCATCATGGAAGCATCTTAGGGAGGCTCTTCTCCTTTCTTTTATTTTGTTAAACTTCTTTCATGCTTTTTGAAATCTCTTTTGATATGTTTGGAATGGTTTTTAACTCTTTGTTTTGTTTTTATGGTTGAAACTAACTTATTAACATTGAACTTTGTTGTTGCCTTGTCCCCATTTCCATGACATCAACTAATATTCCAAATGAGTTAGTTATTTCAAGTGGTTGTACTTAAAGTGAGTTGTTTATTTTAGGTAGTTATAAAAGTTGGTTAAGGTAGTTACCCTAAGTGGTTACTAACCTCACCTATATATACCTCATTGTAATTCAATCAAAGGGTTCCACTTTTTCACAAAGCATTGTATGAAGGACTCAAATAGTACTATTCAAGCAAGAAAGCAATAGAGAAATGTTTTGGATGTGTGTTCAATTCATCTTGAGTGTTATTGTTAATATTCTTATGTCCTATCAATGATAACCATTTGCTTTCCTTTAGCACTACATGTGAGGAAGATTATCATTTTAAGTTTTTGTATCTTGACTTGAATGTGTGGAATTTAAAATTGATAAGTTTATATCTTATTTCTAGATCAGTTTTGACTAATCTTATTGTTCTTTAAATTTTAAAAAATCTATAGACCCCCATCATACGAGGGAGCTGCCCCTCTTAAATGTAGAGAGGAATTGTTATTGTTTTGCAATTCTTCAACTGTTGTGAACACTTTTTTGCTGATTACAGGGTGAAACAAGGATCTTCAAGAAGAATATGTAAAGCAACAAATCTATTTACCAACATTATGCTAAATGAGAAATGCTAAATTGCTAATTTCCTTCAAGATAAAAACTCACGAATGCATAAGTTTACTCAAATTTTTAACTTGAAGACTAACTTTTTCTCAACTCAAACTCCTACTTTTATAGACTTTTGAGAGGATAAGATGATGTGTCTTAGATCAACGACCATGATTAGATCTACAAATTTGGATGATTGTGAGTAAAGGTGAAGGTTGAGAGAAAGGGGGAAGGAGAAGACAAGTGTCACTCATCTCACCTTGACTGGGTTGCTAACTGAGGGAATCTAGGGATGGTTGGAGAAGATTTAGTCATGGGAGGACAAGTGGACTCAATTTCTTCCTAAGATGTAAGGATGTTGGAGAGAATATAGACGAAGGTTAGGAAATATGTGTACATACACAATATCTCATTTATTTTGGAAGTTGAAGATAAGTGGCTAACAAATGTTTTATTTATTTTAATTTTGTTGAATTAATTTAGCCACATGATAGATGTTGGCAAAGGAAAGATGAAGTAGAGATGGAAGGTGAGTTGGAAAAGAGATTAAATAATTAAGAAATTATTTAATATTTGAGACTATAGGATAGAAGAATAATTAAATATTAGATATTTAATTAATTGATTAGAAGAAAAGGATAAATGAATTAATTAATAAAATACTTCAATTAAATTAATTTATAGAAAGACATGAAATTAATTAAATAAATTAATCTTTTCAAAATTACTATTTAATAGAAGAATAATAATAAAATATTTATTTAATTTCTCACAGCCAATTTTATGTGTATACGATTACTGCTATCTTGATTGGACTTGTTTTGGTTGAACTTGGTTTTGGCCTGATTTTGATCCGGTATGATCAGATCATTGGTTTGGGTTTTGGATGGTTATTTAGGATGATTATATACTTCTCATGTTCAGTTGGTTCATGATTTGGTGCTTCGGAAGCTATCGCTTATGTTTTGGATTACCGATTGATATTCCCGGTACCACTTAGTGATATTCAATGAAATGGTTAAGTGATTTTGGTCTGGCTTATAGAAATGCTTCCTAACATGTTGAAGGTGTTCTTGATTGTTTCTTAATTGTTTGCTGGCTTCGCATTGGCTAGCGTGATGATTTGGTGATCCTATTTGGACCCACTTGGTTATTCTGTATTATTTGCACTGAGGGTTTCTATCGGTTGGTAAAACGTGCTGATATTGGTCTTAGCGGAATTTTCAGCAGATATAATTGTTTGGGAATTTGTATTAGGTCCATTCTACGTAATATAAATCATAATATTGGTCCGGTGGTATCATGTGATGTAATTTTTGTAATTATGGTTTATGGGTTTAGGGTTTAGCCAACCTTGTTATCAAGGTTGATGATATGTATATATAGGAGATATATTCATGTAACTTTGTGAGGATGGTATGTTATGGCTATGTCTGCATTATTTGAGAATGGTTTATGTGTGAACAAGGTTATATAATTCAACGAAGGGTTGTGAAGGATTTAGAGTTACAGGGCAGACATCTGTGCTTAACTGAAACTGTATCAAGCATTAGGAGATGC